>NW_027170457.1:536202-558702 GCF_036898095.1 Palaemon carinicauda
ATTAAATTAAATGATAAGGAAAAAGTAGAAGTGTAAATTAGTTTCCTCCATGTTTGCTATGTTTTTACAGTTAATTATTTATTATTCGAGCCAACAAGAACAAAAAAAATCAACATTACTGAAAAAGGCAGAATTATTAATTAGTATGCGAAAATAGTCATATCTAATGATCATAAGTATAAGTGCTTTTATGATTATGATTATAGTAATGAAGTGATAACATTTTACAATTTTTTCTAAAAAGAAAAAGAAAAAAAATCTACGTTTATTTTATACCTAAAATAATCAGACATCCATGTAACAATTTTGTTTTGAGAAGCATGAACAAACTCCGACCTTCACACAAAAAAAATATAGGAAGACCCAAAAACAACACTTTGCCTGTAGTAATTTCATTCATGCAATAGAATACTATAACTTTCTTATTTCTTTCTCATTTTTCTTGAATTTAGATATTTCAGAATCATCGTTATAAGAAATTCACTGACAAATTGTTGTTACACCAGCACAGGACTTACACATACGAAAAATATCAAAATAATTAATGATTCCTTTTAGCATTAACATGTGATGGTTGTGTATCGCTACAATCTAAAACGCACGTGCTTATACTGACGAGGAACACATATAGGGGTTCAATAATAGGCCTTCAATTCTCTCTCTTCAGGTGGACCTTTTTTTATTGTCTCCCCCTCCTTACATTCCTATCCGCTTCCTCATCTCTTAACGCTCGATGGTGCTCTATCAAGATTTTTTGACAGTTGAATGTTCATTCTGGTCATTAAATCTCCCTTTGTTCCTACCAAAGAGAAGAGGCATTTCTCAGTCCTCCGTCCTTTTTGAGTATCGGTCAGTTTTGTTGAAAAATGTAGAATGGTGGCTTTGAGGCCAGCCACGAAACCCGGCAAGGCGATTGGATCAAAGGTTTAAATTATCCTACGTCCGTTGGTGGTCCATTTGATGACTGCCTGGTATTATTTTTTCTCTGGTTTAAGCGGAAGTCCTGAAGAGTAACAGGGTGGCTGAAAATGCTGGGTAAGGAAGGCAAGTCGAAGCAAAGGGAGGCTATTTTATGCAAGGTCTACAGAATATTCTATAGACCTTGATCTTATGCATAATGCTTGCGTTCGCTAGAGAACAATGTAAACAATAATATTTCCATACCGCTCACATGATGCTCACCAAGTTTGGAATCTCATGTGTCCTTACCCATTACTGGCTAGCCCCAATCTAGATTCCAATGATCACTGCTAACTGGGGCTCCCAATGGCCGAGAGCCTGGTGTCCAAATAATTAATTGCCATGTCTCTTTGAGTGGTTTCAGTTTTTACTCTACTTTGTTTACTTTAAAAGAGCAGCTTGTATGGTCCATTTTGTAAAGTCTTGAGAATAAAACACCGCAAGTATTCTGAGTGACTTGCCATTACTTTTACTATAAAGTTACGACTATTACATAGCATTAGGTAGATTTAGCAAGGATGAAACTACTGTGTATTTCACGGACCATGACACCCTCTTTTTTTAATAAAACTAATGAACTGGGCTTCTGATTAATGTGAAACTGAAACCACCAGAGTTTGAGACACCGACCTAATTAAGAAAAATGGATTCAAGCATCTACTCCGCATTATTGTCTTACTTTATATAGAGAAATGTCATCTAAATTCTGAGGTTATGGCGAGAACGGAAATTAAGACCTGGCAACTAGGAGCAGAATGACGTATGTTAACTATGACGTGAGGCCCGTGACGTTTACACCTGCCACGCCCCCTCATTATATCAGTACAAGAAATTATATATAATTATGTCTTTGATAGAGATAAGGTGTTTTTATTTTTCAATACAGGAATGCAGTCATTATTGTGTTGAAGTTATGGAATGATTGTTGAGGATGCGCACATAACATGGTCATTATAAATATTTAATATGGCTGAGGATTGGATGGAGGTGGAAGAATAGTAATACTTTATTAACAATAAATGTATTGTACATAATTAGTAATATAACAGCTAACATTATAATGAATAAAGTTACAAGACTGAAATAGAATATATATATATATATATATATATATATTTATAATTTATATATATATTATATATATAATATATATATATATATATATATATATATATATATATATATATATATATATATATATATATACAGTGTATGTGAGAGAGAGAGAGAGAGAGAGAGAGAGAGAGAGAGAGAGAGAGAGAGAGAGTCTGATAATGCATCATATTCAACTATATATGTCCGTGATGGTACGGCATTAAACATGACAACATGATACCAACCTATTCAATCCAATTTTCAGTTTATTGTTGTGTTGTTCCCTCTTGAAGTATGTTAAGAGTCGCAACACAAAAGCATTACGACAACCTTGTGGACAATGGTAAAGCATTCTAGACATGATATAAAATGTCAATAGTAGTCAGTGAGCAAAGTGTCAGCAGGAGCCTTGTCAATGACCGTATGTAACAGGCGTGTACCTTCCCTAGCGCGATCACCTATCTGACTGCCTTCCGAGATTTTAATTTTTTGGTCTTGTTTTCGTAAAATTAACTATTAATTAAATAATAAACACAAGTGAGTCTAAAAATTACTTTATTTAAATATAATAACTCATCAGTATCTTTAGATTCCATCAAAGAGCAGTATAATTCACTACAACTTATATATCTTTTAATAACCATACAGAAAGGGGGGGCGTGGCAGGTGTAAACGTCAGGGGCTCACGTCATGGTTGACATACGTCATTCTACGCCTAGTTGCCAGGTCTTAATTTCCGTTCTCGCCATAACCACAGAATTTAGATGACATTTCTCTATATAAAGTAAGATAATACTGCGGAGTAGATGCTTGAATCCATTTTTCTTAATTAGGTCGGTGTCTCAAACTCTGGTGGTTTCAGTTTCACATTAATCAGAAGCCTAGTTCATTAGTTATATTAAAAAAAGAGGGTGTCATGGTCCGTGAAATACACAGTAGTGAAGGATTTAAGCTCTCACAAGCAGCAAGTCATTAAAAACTCCATCCAATCTTGTTAAAGGGTAGGTGGAGAATTGATAAAAGAAATGTAAATTTGAAAGTCAAAGTTTAGAAATTATTATTATTTTTTTTTTCAATTTAGCATAGGAATTCAAGTATATCCAGAAACCGCTCACCTCCACACATCTTGGACAGCTTACCCTCCAAAAGAGCACTTTGCTTCAAAATTGCCAATCCTACCTCTCTTATAATCGGACATCTAAAGTTCACGTTTTCTTTTCGTAATCTCGATAAAACATAGACAGTAAACCAAATAAAAAACGTTACTTGCTTAGCAAATAAAACAGATGTACAGTATTCTATCCCGAAGACGGGTTAAGATTTAGAAAAATTAGTAAACAGACTAAGTTATCTTCACAGAATCCATGATATGATATTCTTTCATAAGTCCTAAAGAAAAATGTTCACATAAAATTAACATTTGCTCTTCATTTATTTCTATTGTCTTTACACACCCTCTCTCTCTCTCTCTCTCTCTCTCTCTCTCTCTCTCTCTCTCTCTCTCTCTCTCTCTCTCTCTCTCTGAATTTATTCTATCCACTGAAATGTAATATCATTTGGCAATCTTTTCAGTGTAATATTTTTTTCTTTTTCTTCTTTTTGTGGGGGATTTTTATTGTCAATATTTAGATAATGGTATTGACTGTGAATCTCTCGTTCTTTGATTTTCATTCAAAGTATTAATAATCCAGAAATTATTGTTTTATTTTATTTTTTTTTTTTTTTTTTTTTTGCAATTGGATTATCTATTTATTATCAATATGTTTTTCACTGGATGATCCTAGATATAACAATGGTGAAATTGCAATGTCTATGGGAAAGAATTTTATTGTGAAATATTTGAAATTAGGTCATAGCGATCTGTGCTTTTCGTACATACTTTGATTCCCTTTATGGGATTGCTTTTGCTGTGGCAGTATTCGGTCGACTGTTGCCAAGGAAATTCAAAAGAAAAGAACATTGGGTTTTTGTGTTTATGAAATAGAATCATTTGACGACCATCACTACTTTGCCTAACACCCTCGACAACCACTGGTCATGCCAAACATTCTGGAGCAAGAAACTCATTTAGTAATTTGACATGAAATTTTAAATAACGCAACGCTCGAGTGGTTTCCGGAAGTTAGATTTAGCAGGAGACAAATTATCGGTTACAAATTCTGTTTTTATCCAAACTTTTGTCTTTGAGTATTCAGATTATGGCACTATCAATCCTGAAGAGGAAAAAGAAATAGTTATAGTATGATAGTTTGCAAGGATTAGTTTTCGTGTGAAGGTGTTATTTTGTGAACCGGTATATGAACACACAAAGACAAGAAAAAAAAAGAAATTGAAAATAAAATGAGGGAAAATACGGAGAAGCAGTTGTTCCTGGCAAAAGCCATCTAATTATCTTGGATGTTGTCAGATGATTTTGATCCTCTGGTAATCGTGAGTCAGTCTTCAGCATTGCCTCATCTACTACCGAAGGTCAAGGCTGAAATTTCAGTGATGTTTGGTTATTTTCTTCTTTTTTATTGCTCGTGATTTGCGCCATATTTGTTCTAGCAAATGCAAAAGTATACTTATGCGTGATTTTTATGTATGTATTATATTTTTATATTAAGTACATTTGTGGTAATTTTTTGTTTCAATTTTCTTTTTTTTTTCCTTTTTTTTTTTGCTGTATCAATTAGTGTATCTTTAATTGAACATCCAGATATGGATAAAGGTATGATAAAATGTTAATGAAATGGTATTGGTATGTAATGCGTCACTAATGTTACGGAGAACTAAAGGAAATTGTCTGCCAAAAGAAAACGATTTGTTGTCTTGACCATAAAATTTACTGCCTTTCTTTTGAGATATAAATGAAGTCGGATCCTTCAACAGTGTAGGACGTAGCAATTTTACATTTTAAAAGCCTAAAATTAAGAAAGAAATATGTAAGCTTTGTTGATCCTTCTTGAAAATTCTGATTCCTATAATTCACCATACAATTAAATCGGTGGAGCAAAATGGGAGATGGACCACAAAAAGATTTTACAGGAAATACGATGTCTAAATGAAATGTATCACAGGGAAGAAATTAATTGATTAAAATACATAGTAGTAGAAATTTACATCATATAATAAAGATGAAAGCACATACAAGGCATGCTCTGTTATAAATAGTCGACAACATTAAAAGGGGAGATTCTGGTTCATGATAGAGGGTGAATTGGCTATTTGCATACCTTTAGTTTTGAATGAGTCCCGACCTCAATCCTTTGCAAACAGTAGGGTACTAAATGTGCTCTAGGTACGAGGCAATGTGAGGACCATGGAAATCACAAATTTCTCATTGATATCAGTTATCTGTTACAATCAACATCTACCACACGTATAAGTGATTTAATTTTTTCTCTCTCTCTCTCTCATTTCCCTCTCACTTTGTACACACACACACACACACACACACACACACACATATATATATATATATATGTATATATGTATATATATGTATATATATACTGTATATATATATATATATATATATATATATATATATATATATATATATATATATATATATATATAGTATCGGCATTTTAATGCAACTTACCGTATCTCCTAAAAGAAAGTTGCTCATGAGATAAACCAACAAAATATTCGTTGTCTCAACCATCGTCTAACTTTATATTATGCGCATATCAATATCCAAGATCCACATGGCATTTTTGCATGCCTGGAGACGTACAGAACAATTCCTTGCGGCTGGTGTATCTAGAGTCAAGCTATTTTCCTTTACCTCAGCAAGTACTGATTCCTATTTCAAGTTAGGTGTCCCTATGAGCAGTACCCTGGGATCCAATGCGAACTCCAAAATTTGCTCTCCGAGTATTGAATCAAGTTTCACCGATGATTGGTGATCCATTCGTTGTCCGCAGAAGCCAGTGAAAGAAAGGAGTGTTCTTTTAGTTTCCGCATTAGTTACTTCTACCATGTTAACGACCCAGGGGAATTGGCCATTACAAGACATGTTTCTCATTCTGCGAATAGTAGGCATCACTTCCTTGTGGCATCATAACTGTTAGGTGTCAAGGAAGGGGCGAGGTGAATGCAAATAACCTTTATTCAACATATAACAAGCTTATATACTATAAGTTCCGAGGAAGAATGGCACAAAAATTCAAACAAACAAAAACATGCGATGTCAAGCTTAACAGGTTGTTCTGTTATCAGTGTTGGAGAGAGCGAGAGTTAAAATAAAGCAATAGCATTACATTGTATGTGCGTGTGTGAAACACCTTTGGTACACCATACTACTTAAAGACTGACGATGCTACAAGGGCTATAGTATTTTCTGCCTGGTACCTATGTTAGGTTATTCTTTTCACTTTGCTGAGCTTCAGCATTCCGTACTACTGCTACACCTTTACTCTTATTAAGGAGCATAATGCTACAGTGATAGTAGCGGTATTTTTCTAGTATTCTCAAAATCTTCAGCAGTTCTCATACCCGTTACCTACTTGGCTTAAGAGAAAAGATTTTAGATCTATTGTGCAAAATCATGAGTCTCTTATTTTTTGGAGAGTTCTGCATCCTTCAAGAAACAACTGCCCATAAAAATTCTCCTCATGGTCATAACCCCTTCACTTGTACTAGTCAGGGCCACCCATACTTGATAGGTTTGTTGTGAGCGATCAGACGAAAATCTCTCGCCATTACCAATCTGCACTGGCCAGCGTGTGATGAAAACTGCTCACCCCCCAGACATTGTCCTTCAGTGGATTAAAAACAGCTGCATTTGCTATATTTGCTGTGTGTGTTTGTACGACGCTGGCAAATTTCGTGTTTCAACAAAATCGTAGTTTATTTATATAAAATTATTTTGATTTTCACCTTTCTTTCACGATTGCTTTCCTTACCTCTATACCTTACTAGAAGCTTTAACATTTTTCTTAACTTAGGTTTCTCTTGTTCTTTAATAGAAGTTGCAAGATGCAGTTTCCTTTGATAGCCAATGAAAGAAAATTTAAGATGTGGTTTTGCCCCTTTGTATCGTGCTTTACTGAAAGACTATTTTATATCATTTCATGGTCTTTTTACATCCACATCAGTCAAACTTTCTGCCGAGTAAGATGTGTATGCTGACTTCATATCAAATCTTTTTCTTACATAATATACATCTAATGGTTTATTTAAGATATTTCCAAGTTGATGACATATGGTGATTGTTTTTATAAATCCGTTATGTTGTAGTTTATTTGTGTCAGTTAGTAAATTCAAATCTTAATGTTACATAACAAGGGTTTTGACCACATTCCTTTTAATCTTCTCAGTTAATGTTTTACATTACTCCTTCAAGATTATCGTTATATTTTAGTTAACTTTGGATGTTTAAAAATAATATATATATTCCCCACCATTTGTCAATGATAAGATACGTCTTACTCAAGGTCACGATAACATTCATAATCACATGCTCTTCTTAGCTAATGAGTTCAAGTAAATGTATTTGTGATATCCTGAGAAATATTCGCATTTGGAGGTACTAGTTCTCTTATCTGTTAAGAAAGAATAACCAATGAGTTTCAATTTGGCTGATAGGTTAGGGGTTAATTAACGTTAGTTTTCCCATTCAGTTTGGAAAGAAATAGTAACCAAAATGCTTATTTGATATACGGAGTGAATTTGTAGAAACTACAAAATCTTTTAGAAAAACTTTTCCCACAAAAAACGTCATTCTATAAATATTATAACATTACAGCAGAATTTACACCAACTTGAATCATTGATGGAATTGAAGATTGACATATGCGTACTCCCTCTCTCTCTATGATTTCACGGGAATTTACACTTGCATACACAGAGAAATTCTTGCATACATGATTTCCAATAAGTGTATTGGCGATCACGGGGTGGCTTCCCATTTAACCAGACAACCGTTGCGTGCCATTAAATCTCCACAACGATTTACACAGCAGTTAGGAAAGGACTCAGCAAACCGAAAGGAATCCACGGCTAGGACGAGAATTTGAACAGGCCATTTTGGAAAATAACATTTGTTCCAGTCTTCTAAATTCACTCTGCATGGAATTCAATTTATTTGAAAGTGTTTGGCGTTCACCCACTGTCCTTTTCTCCTGTGCGACACTAAATCTTTATTTAGATATGGACTATTGTGATTTACTCGATGTGAAGGGTGGTAGTTTATCACAGCTGTCTTTTTTTTTCTTTTGTGTTACAAACTACAATAAAAGTATATGTGAAAGTATATAGTAATCGATATAAGCATGTAATCCATATATGAAGCATAAATGTCCAAGTTCTTTGTTTTCATAAAATTGGATATCATTGACAAAGAAAACAACTCATAGGTACCTCAGCCACTGTTCTAGAAAGGTGAAAATAGTTATGATACTTATAAAGTATATTTACATATAATCTTTTCTTACCATTAAGCCTTTTCCCCTGACCGGGGTGGCGCTGGGAGTAAATGAGTCGCCGTGCACGAACGTATTTTCTTTACTATCGAACATTCTTACATTATTTATTGTTCAATGAACTCATTTTGAGAAAAATGCCCTAGAATTCAAGATATGTATTGAATATTTTTGAACTAAATAAGCTATGTGATGTCCTAAAGACCAGTGTTCAGTCAGATAGAAGTCCTATCATCTTTCATTCTCTTTTTTTTTTTTCCTGTAAGCTCTGTATCCAGACATTTCCTTAGTAAAAATAAAAACTCCAATTTCCCAGAAACTACTTTTACCAAATATACAGAATTCTGTTCTTAACACCTTTCACCTTAGGATTGCCCGTTTTCTCACCTAATCAATGTCAATTTATGGCTATAATGTTTCAAGGTATTTTTTGTCTAAACTCAGTGCTCTGGTGTCATTTACAGCAATTATTGTACCCTTTTTAACTCTTACGATTTTATTCTTCTGTCATCTGTCAATCTGAAAGCTGCGTTGAAATTAACATGACACGAATAGTTTTAATAATCTCCTTAATCGCTACCTTCACTTGTTTCTTCACATAAAACTCGCATCCTTTGATCAATTGGTGATTTGGATATAATAGTTTATTTGATATTCATTATTATTTTCCTTCGTCAAATAAATTGTTTCTCTTTGTCAAGGTGACCTTAGAAATAAAACTTAGGATGCCACGTTATTTTGCTGAATAGAAATCCTTCGATCAAGTGCAACGGTTTCTGCAGACATGGTCTTTTCTGTGTAGATTTTGTACTTTTTGTTGGTTAAGCCACCCTATTCGTACACCTGTTTTCATGTTCCATTAGACTTGAACTAAATAACAATATTCAATTTTCCCTACGCTAGACCTTCATTTAAAGATAGAATACTAAAACTACGAAAATAAGAATGACCCGTGATTTATGTATCCATTTAGAAACTATTCGTTTTGCGAGGAAGGTTTCGGTAAGGTGTTGAGAGAAACCACAGTACTGCACAGTACGATCTGTATTTCGTAGCCATTCTCTCTTTCTGCATGACATTTATCAGGGATCTGGGGGACCGCAATCCACATTTATAGGTGACTGGGATATAGGGCTGCCTTCAGGTTGCTATTGCTGTCTTTAATCCAAGGTTTTTGGCATAGAGGCCAAAAGGACAACGTATGTTAGGAAATATCAACAGAAAATTATAACAATACAGTTGGTATAAAAGTTTCATTTTTTATAACTAGGTGTATTCTAGTTCAAATTTGATAAGGATAAATCCATTGAAATTTCAGTTAAGGTTACAGTCTCTTCATATCCTAATAAAACGTAGGAATGAGATCATTCTGTTGAGCAAAAGTCTGTTAGTTTGATGAATGGAATTTCAAGAACGCTCAATTGGAAGTATGTGGTTGATATTCAATATTTATTTTCATTCAACTTCAAACCCTGGAAAACTCTATTTGTAGGATTTTCGATGACGATTTATGATCTGAAGCGAAGGTTGGATACTTTTAAGACACCCTGCACCGTTGTTTTACGGTTATTACTTTAATTTCATTGTTTGGAAATGCATGATAATCTAAATTAGCTTGATCTGTTGTCTCACATAGACAATCTTTTTTTTTTGTATTAAAGCTTGCTTTGTAAGTCAATTAAGTACCAGTAGTTCTTATAAGAATGTATTTTCATTTTGACAGAAAATTATAAAATGATTATGACCAATATTTAAATATGAAACTTTTCTTTTAGCTGTTTAGTTTTCCATAAAGTGGCATTATGCTAAGTATAATATTGTCAAGAACTGTTTATATTTTCTTATTCTACGTGGGTTGTTGTCCATGTAGACATTTGTGTGTTATATACAGTTATATTCATTAACAAAACTATATTTTTCTGTGTAATGTTCAACTATTTTTGAGAATTGGATGACAGCCTGTGGACATGTCCTCCTAGGATTCACCTCGCTCAACTCTACCCAATCAGGACATTGTCTTATCTCTAGCAGCTGTCTTTAATTTGTGACTTTTAAATGAAGATACTTTAGTCCGAGTTTTGGGATGAGTTTTAAGGCTGGAACGACTATCTACAGATAATTCCTGCCTGTGTAGTCTCTTGCTCCAGGCTTCCCTTTTGTACATAATCTAAATGCCTCCGTTTAGGAGTCTAAACATGGAGCATCATTACCGAAGAACGTTTAAAAACTCGGCACAAAATCGAATCGTACTGACCTGATTTCTGAGCGTTCGTTTCGAATGAGGTCTCGCTGCTGGCCACACCAAACAATGGAACTACAATTGGATACTGTGGCGCAAATGTTCAATCGAAGGTCCCTCTCTTTGTGGTCCTAATTGGAACACGGTTTCCATTTTTAATCATAGAGGTGATTTCCAGACATTGACATCGGTTTCGTTTTAATTTTGTGCTTGTTTATAATACAGATGTGCTGAATTTGTGTGCAAATTTTTATATGATTGCAGAATTTATCCGTGTGCTCCTAAAATTACTTACATGGATAGACAAGCATTTGTTACAAAATATAGTGTAACCACACACACACACACACACACACACACATATATATATATATATATATATATATATATATATATATATATATATATATATATATATATATTACATCCCTTACATAGCGGATGTTAGGGAATGTTCTAATTACTTTTTTCGGATATGAGCTACTGTTTAGCATAAACTAATGTTCACGATATAAATATATTTGACAAATATGTTGGTTTCAATAGAAATGCAAATATTTGAGGATGAAATAAAGTTGAAATAATATTGATACACTGAAAATAGGGTTCAGGCACCTTCCTTTTTAAAATTAAATCCAAAGAATATAGAACCACAACTATCGTAAACATTGTTACAAAGCTGCAGATTATTTTGCAGCTCTTGAATTTTAACGCTGTTTTTCAAGTGATTTGAATTCATATTCAATCAGTTCTATAATCATAATGAAAAAATAAAAATAGCCAATTACTCAATTAAAAGAAATACAGTTAACAACATGCCTAGAGTACGATGCTTGATATCTACCCGCACTGAGTGTCCTCTGTGTGCCGTGTGTAAAACCCACAATTTGCCCTCTGACTCTATTAAATGTGTGTGATAGCGCTCTCTCCAAACAGACAAAGAAAGCAACCATGTGATCGTGCAGTGTATAGCATACTAACTATTGTCATGTCTCCTTAACTTGTTTGAAGGGAAGCAAGTATTAAACAAAAGGCTAAAAGGGCTGTTATGGTGTGCAACCCTGTTTGAAAAGGACACTTTTATTATTAGATTGAGAAAAGAAATTATATTTTTGTTTTCTGGAATTGCCTGCAAGCATGGGAAATTTAGATTTCAAAATGGGAGATTTTTAAGAGGAGAAATGCTTTAAGATCAATAACTTGTACTTCCCCTGATATTGCTAAAGTCAGTTCAATGTTACTTGATAAGGTTCTAGTGAAGACAGAGGACATTAAACTTGTGGATAGAAGATATATATGTCATAAAGAAAGATAACCTTTAAATCAATCGTGTTTTAACAAAAGGTCTTAAGCTTACTAGAGGATTACTGAAGAATATTTAATTTACTGCCAGGTGAAGAAATAAAACTGTTTTTAGCAAATCGAGGATAGAGAAGAAATTTAAGAGGAAATTAATTTTAAATACAATCAAATTACCGGAGAACCTGCAAAGTAACTGTGCTAAGGTATTAAAAAAAAAAAAAAATAAATAAATTCAGAAATTATTTGAAAGTGTAAATCCCATTCAAGGCTAATTTTAACTAAGATAAGGTGGGGTATTTAAAAAAAAAATGTCAAGTAGAACATACATTTAAAAGTGCTAAACAAGTATATATACTGTTTCAGGACATTGAGGGATCGGCTGACCTTGGTTGTTTGTCATAATGGAGCAGGTCATAATAAGGTCAGACTATTTATCGCTCTTAAGATCCCGCGCACATTGAAGAGAGAGAAAAACAAAATAAGATGACCGTGTTCTGGAAAAACCATGCCAAAGCTTGGATAACTGCCATTCTCTTCAAACAGTGGTTTAGTAGATGAGTCCCTCCTGAAATGAAAGCCTACCTTGAGAAGGAAGGGCTGCTGTTCAAAGCAATGCTGATAGTACACAATTCTCCGGGACATCCCCAAGACAGTAGTGAAAAATCAGAGCAATGTGTGTTCAATTTCTAGTCGTAGATTTCAGGGCTTCAGAGACGGGTTCATTTGGGAATGATCATTTACTAAAGCTTACATAATCGTAAACAAATAATCGTGTGCACCTAATCAATTAAATATTAATATTTTCAATGTTTCCTCCTTGATTTACCCACGTGTATGAGATTAAGAAGAAGCCATTATTTTTTTCTAATGACATATATTAACATTTATAAGAAAGTTTACCAAGTAATATCTCAATGCTCATGGTATGACACAATCATTATGCAAACATAACATCCTGTAATAAAGAAATGTTCATGAATTGGCCCCGATTGTAACTCACGAATCCTTGTAAAAAGCTAAAACGTATTGAATGAGGTCACTTCTAACCGCAATTTCTAACCGCAATTTCATCATAAAACGAGAGAGAGAGAGAGAGAGAGAGAGTCTTGTTGAAAAGACTTTGGGTCGTGTATTAAATGGGTTACAGTAAGATTTGTTGGAATTTTTCTGAACTGGTTTGTGAGAAAACGGAAATATGTAGCCCCACTGTGATCCCAGCAGATAAAATTGGCCACTGCCTCAATTATTACGACTTTGCCGAGTTCCTACACTAAATCCATGAATGTTTTACAAAGTGATTTTGTTGTGCCTGATATATTTTTTTTAATGTGTGTGTGTATATATATATATATATATATATATATATATATATATATATATATATATATATATATATATATATATATGTTACGGTCATTATCTAAATCCAGGCAATTTGTAAAGTGACTGAACTTTTCAGGCAATATGTCTTCAAAACTTCCTCTGGAAGTTTAGTTGAGCGTAGACCTACTCTGGCCTCAACACCAAAGATTGCTTTGTATGGGTATTGTTTGAATCAAGAGTGGTTACAGATGTTCTTTTGAAACTCCACAAACTTTCGAGTCTTATGGGCCACCCACTTAATCATTCATTAATACCTATGAAATTAGCTTGTGTTTTTTTATCACAATTAAGGCCTTTAACTGATCCCGGACACTGAATATGCATTGGTTTACCATGAAACATTAACAAGTCTGGCCAAGGAAGTTCAAGTTCCAAAATGTCAAATGTTGTAAATTTACTGCCATTATTGCTTTCAAGAATTTGAGATGGCCCAAACATTAAAAATATGTCCATTTGTTGGTATGCATCATCAGCGGCCCTTTTGGAAGTTAAGGGACAAAATAAGCAAGAATTTTTTCAGGTGATCTTGATACAACATTATCTACTTACATTAACCTTTCATACAAGACTTCATGTCAACAAGATCCAACTGATTTGACAAAATTGGTCGTAAATCTTTTCCGTTTCTTTTGATACTGAACACAAAGATTTGAACAGTCCTACAGTATCTCGAGTAACATTAACATATCTTAATAAAGCAATGACTATTTTATCTCTTCCACCATGTCCCATCAATTTGCACAAAATAAACAGGTTCTTGACTTTTATCATTTCGTCTTTTCAACGTCAACACACTAAAGAACATCATAATTTCCGAGGATGTAATACTGTCGAATCAATCTATCTTTTAGCAGATGATGCTACTTTGAGTTCCTCTATCAGGCTCTAGTATTAAATTTTTAGCACCAGTAATTTTAAAAGAATCAGAGTTTTACTTCAACACCTATTTCTGGTAAAAAAAAAAAATGATTCCTCAGAACACGCCATACTTTGTGTGTAAGTACTAGTCTTTCATACACGCACAATAATAAACTACCCAAACAACAGCACACAAAGTTTCAATAGGTAAACTGACAGAAGATCCATACCGAGGTTCATTTCAGTCAATATGCCAAGAAAATCTATTAGAATTTTAGTCACTTTATAAATTGTCTGTTATTATTAGCTGATTTGTAAATTGACTGGGTGAACCAGGCAATTCACATATTGCCTGGATTTAGATAGACTGTAACATATATATATATATATATATATATATATATATATATATATATATATATATATATACATTCATCATCAGCCGTTTCTAGTCCACTGCAGGACAAAGGCCAAAGGGTTGTGGTGGCCTATGTGGTAACGTCCATGACTGGGGATCGCCAGACTGAGGTTCAAGCCCCGCTCAAACTTGTTAGATCCTTTGGTCGCTGCTACCTCACCATCCTATTTCACTAAGGAGGTGGCGGGTTGGGGGAGCCTATAAGTTTATACGCTGAATCATCAGCAGCCATTACTATTGCAGGCTTCATTTGTATACATATTTCATGTTTAAACTAAATATGACCATTAGCTTACTAGTGATGATTTTATCAATGGAAAACCCACATAAACCAATTTCCTCGCATATTTTCATAAAGAAGTAGATTTATATTTTTATTTTGTACACTATCAGATAGGTTTCTAAACTGACAATCACTGAAGACAGAAATTAAAAAAAACGTAGCATTGTTTGGGTGGCAACCTTTTTAGAGAAATTTCACTGCATTGCTGACGTTCCTGGACCCTCCTGGAAAAAATCCCCTAGTCTGATAATAAATTATTTTACAAAAGGGGTATCTCTCTTGAGTTACGCATCTCAATAGAGCTTGCAGGGAAGAAAGGAGTAGAAAAATACTTTAGATGGTAGGAAGCCAGGAGGCAACTTTTTCTCTTTTGTGAAGAGGCTACAATGGAACTTATTTTGTTCAGAGGTTTCCTTAAACAATTCCCAACACTTTTATTTTCTTATGTTTACTGATTTTCAATCACAGGAAAGTATCCTTAAACATTATTTCATATATATATATATATATATATGTATATATATATACTATATGTATATATATATATATATATATATATATATATATATATATATATATATATATATATATGTATATATATATATATATTCTATGTTTGTATATATATATATATATTTATATATATATATCTGTGTGTGTTTGTGTACTTTGTAGCTTATTGATAACTGTCACACCGATTTGTACTGCCTTATCCTTAATTTAGCCAACCTTTATTTTACATAAATGATAGGCGTTTCGCAAATATTTATATATGAATTATCATGCACCCCTCTAAGTTTTTTTTTTTTTTAAACCTGGAAAAATTTACAGGTATTTAATTTTGCAGTAATTCAGCTATTACATTTGCCATCAATTTTAACCTTTGCCCTATGGTTGGTTGGTATATAAGTACCCGACTTTGTCCCAGCAAGGGTTCCTCAACAAATAAAGTCCCTAAGTGATAGTAGTTAATTAGTAATTTGGTGTGGACCTCTGGATTCATCCCAAGCAACCAGAAGGGCTGTAACAGTTAGTGAGATTCTGTCTATGAATGATGAGCTGGCTTTCTTTGCTACAACATCCTTTTACTACTTCTATTTTATTACTTCCCTTTTCAGAACCAGAATCATTGAGTAAATGATAATAAGATATATCTTAATAACATTTACAAATCAGTATAGAGAAGAGTGAAGATTCTAAACAAAGATTGCCGAATTCAGATTTACTGTTTTCTGACTATCCAACTGTGTACAAGGACACTTCATAGATTCAACTCTTTATAGTATGTGCATTTTTCAACAAATCCACAATAATGTTTTCCATGTAGCAATTCGCATTATAAAAGCCATAAGAGTAGTATGAAAAATAAATTTGTAAGGTAAGTAATACGAACATGGCTCCAATAGCCATTACAATTTACAATATACATTTATGATACGTCACTGTGTGTCTAACCATGTAAAAGAACACACCTAGTAACTTTGCGCTTTAGTATGCTAAAAACTCCCCAGATAAGTTCCTAATTGTTACAATAGGATACAGAAGTTCTTACAACCTTCTTCAATGATATATGTACCGATATTTTTACTGTGAAAAAAAGAACGTTTTTGCTAAGAACAGCAGACAAAGCTTATCAATCTACAATAAGAAAACTGTACTACATGACCTAATCAACACAAAATGGCAGACAAAACTTTAATATAAACAAAATAATTATATTTATGCATATACAAAACATTAAAGAGTGCGCCTTATAAAGCTGACACAGCAAAAAATATACAAAGAACCAGAGAATGAAAACAAAAGCTCTTCAATATTACATGACTGTACTGTACTCCAAAAGTTATTTCTAATGTGTTCTTCAAAGTATTAAAGATACAAAAATAGACTACTGTACACCATAATCATGCACCATTTTTCAGTGCACATTCCACTGGCCTAACAAAATAATGAAGATTTTGGACCAGGAGAAAACAGCAATGAAATTGGACCATGTCCCCAATGACAGATTTTGTTACATGTTCGTGGAACTAAAGTGACTCTGGAATCAACTCTGAAGTTAAACGTGTACAGGAGCTGCGAAGAATCACTGGGCTATTCACCTTGGAGCCCTTCGGCTTACACCATCCTGATTTTCCAACTATGGTTGTAGCTTATCAAGTGATAATAATAATAATAATAATAATAATAATAATAATAATAATACCACCTATTATCCTGCTTCCATTTTGCTGTCCAACCTCTCAACTTTTACTTCATATTGTACAGTTGCCTTCATTAATTCCAGCAAGGAGATATCTGATATCTGTATATTGTGGCGGATAAGGCTGTGTCTAACTAAAGATGAACTGTTTGCAACGTTACCTGTAAAACATAGTTGTTGTGGTTATAGCTTGTAAACCCTTGATCATTGGAAGTTTAAATAGTTTTACTTATTTCTGTACAGGAAAACCTTATCATTTTCTCAACACCATTTCGTAAAATGAATACAAATGCTTTTGGCCTCTCGTTTACTAGTTGAAAGACTTTGTTACAGGCAGCGTTGACAACAGTTTCTGTTTTGCTAAACACAGCGCTATCTGCGACATCTCCTTAACATCCTGGAAAGTGTACTGGAATTAATGAGGCCAACTGTACCTGCATTGAGGGTTGTCTCCCACTTGCATAAGGGCACCGAGTGTATTCAGACCTCAACCGACCCATAGGTTGGCGTAACAGAGGGGAATTAGAATTGGACTCACATTACATTCTCTCTCTCTCTCTCTCTCTTCTCTCTCTCTCTCTCTCTCTCTCTCTCTCTCTCTCTCTCTCTCTCTCTCAAGCACTTTGTATCACTAGGTATGATCCAATGTATAGAAGTTTGAAGTTGATTTAATGTAGGGGCGTGGAGTAAACAGGAATTTAGTAAGAGGTGGGTGGGGCGGGGCCTGCATTGCGAGACCGTACAGCGAGATCCCCGGAACAGTTTTATTTCTTTTATCAGTTTTAGAGGCATTTGGACACATGTCGTGGAATGAAGTGTTTAAATGCTAATAATAATAATAGTTTTTTTATATATAATTTTTCCCTTAAAATCAAAGATGATATCTCATTACACGGAAGAAAAGATGGTGGCTTTTATTATTATTATTATTATTATTATTATTATTATTATCATTATTATTATTATTATTATTATTATTATTTGCTAAGATACATCCTTACTTGGAAAAGCATAATACTATAAGCCCAGGGCCTCAAACAGGGAAAATAGCCCTGTAAGGAAAGGAAATGAGGAAATATAGTATATTAAATATTTTAAGATTAGTAACATTAAAATAAATATTTCATATCACTCATAATTTTTTTTTTTTTTTTTACAAAATAAGAGGAAGATAAATAAGAGAGAAAAGTGTGCCCGAGTGTACCCTCAAGCAAGAGAACTCTAACCCAAGACAGTGGAAGACCATGGTACACAGGCTATGGCACTACCCAATACCAGAGAATAATGGTTTAATTTTGGAGTGTCCTTCTCCTAGAAGAGCTGCTTACCATAGCTATAGAGTCTCTTCTACCCTTACCAAGAGGAAAGTGGCTAATGAACAATTACAGTGCAGTAGTTAACCCTTAGAGAGAAGAAGTGTTGTCAGGTTTATGAGGACAGAGGAGAATATGTAAAGAATGCTTGATGGTGTGCTTCCATTTAAAATATCATCAACCCCTCTGTGGAAATTACCAGAGATATCTTTTTGTAAATATTTTATTGGTGTTAAAAAGAATATGACATGCCTACACTCTAAAAAATTAAGGGTATAAAAGGGGTAGAAAAAGGGTATTTCTAGTGGTTAAAATAGCATACCCTATCGGGGTATATAAGAACTATAATATACCCTTTACAATATACCCATAACAAGGGTATAACATATACTTGAGATACCCTTACTTAGGGGTGTATCGTAGGTAAAGAATACCCTTTTACAGGGTATTCTATACGACATAAATACCCGTGTATATTAATTATGATTTTATAATTAATATCTATTCCACCATTATATAGGTGTAGTAATAGCTTATAAGTAAATAAAGTAATAAGGTCAATGATTTTAAAAGTTTGGTTTATCAATTTATTATTTCCATTACACTTGAAAATCAAAAGTATATATATAATATAAAGAGTGATGGCAGAAGCTGCAAAGCAAACCGTACGCAGAAATCTGTGAAAAGAAAATATTTGTTAGTGTGTGTGTGCCTGAATATATAAATATTTATATATATATATATATATATATATATATATATATATATATATATATATATATATATGAATATATAAATATTTATATATACATATGTATATATATATATGTATATATATATATATATAAATATATATATATATATATATATATATATATATATATATATATATATATATATAGAAAAGAGAGGAAAAAATATCATGCATAAATACCTAACTACCTCAAGTCAAACTGATTAAGAAATCATTGGCGTCAGTGTTTGCTTACAGACTACGCGTAATCGTAATGTTATTAACGTTTAGCTGAATACGTTGTTTATGGTTTTTTTTCCTCCCAGACAGCTTGACGCTCTCTCTCTCTCTCTCTCTCTCTCTCTCTCTCTCTCTCTCTCTCTCTCTCTCTCTCTCTCTCTCTCTCTCTCTCTCTCTCTCTCTCATAATTAAGTACTAATGATAATTTCTTACTTATTTTCCCCGGTATTAGTAATAATGATTTTTCAGACTATCACAGCCTGAATGCAAAACTAATGATGATGTCTGACAATTTTTATTCGTAACCACTGTTTATGCATGCATAGATGGACAGTTAGTGTTCTTACCTTGGTTAACAGATGAAATGTAGTGTAGATATTATAATCCGAATGACGCTAATTGGAGCAATTTATCTTCACTGCTGAGCAGACGCAGAGTCCAGACGCCACTGAAATTTCCCGCCAAATTCCCTGGCTCTCGAAGAATCTCGAGACGGCAACAATACAAATTGCCAAGTACCGCATTTTGTAGGAACTTGCTTCAAAACTATCCATAACTCAAAACCAATATGTTGTTAGTAACTTTTTTGGTGCATTACACTATCAGTGTAACAATATGGTGATTTAATACAGAGTAAAAGTTCATTTCATGACATGATCACACAAACTTACCAAGCCCATTTTAAGACAAAGTACAATAGAGGGTATATTATTCACAAAAAATACCCTGCCTCCTGGAGTAGAGGGATATTTTTGAGCCTTAGGGTGTTTTACATGTATATAAACCCCAGCTCACTCGTTATACCCTTTCTGTACCTTGAACTTTTTACAGTGTAGAAGCAGTCTCTCTTAATTGAACATGTTGCAGAACATAAGGAATTGGTTCCAAATCTGATGCTGGCGTTGGATTTGGAGTACATAGTAATGGTTTTAATTGTAGAGGTGCACTTCCTCTAACAACTTCCATATTTACTGCCGAACTGTATGGCATATTAATGGCTATTGAGAAAATAGCATTAGAGGAGGGAAGTAATTTTACAATTTTTAGTGATGCAAGGAGTGTCCTTCAAGCTTTAGAAGTTTTTAATTCTAGTAACCTTATAGTTTTAAAGATTTTAGAATGGCTATTTATTATTGGACTGGGAGGTATAACAGTTCAATTTTGCTGGGTTCCGGCAAACGTAGGTGTGTCTGGGAATGAGGAGACAGATTCACTGGCAAAGAATTCTGTAGTCGAGTTGCTACCAAAAAGATATCCCATTCTCATTCTCTGTAAAGATTGTTTACCTTACATTAAGAATTTGATTTCTAATAACTGGCAACAGCATTGGGATAGTTTAATTGAAAATAAAATGAGAGTAATAACAAATGTTACATCCCCTTGGAAGTAGAACATAATGCCCCGAAAGTGGGAGACTTCTCTTTGTCGTCTACGCATTAGTCAAACTCGGATAACATGAATTTCTGCTAACTGTCCAACACCAGCCATATTTTGATGACTGTTTGGCACCCTTGACAGTGAAGGATTTGTTGACGTAATGTCCCACTTACAGTACCGGAAGAAATAGATATTTGTTTGTGGCTCGAGGTGAGGATGGCAGGTTCATCCTTGCCAAGATTCTTGGACATGTGTCGTATTTTGCTTTCGGTATTTATAGATTTATTTCAGAAGCAGGTCTTCTAAAAGTTCTTTAACCTTTATAATATCTCTGCTTCTATGGTGTTTATTGAATATTCTTTTATTCTTTATTTATAATAGATTAAATCGGCGTCAATGTTCTTAGATATCAGGATACCAGAAAAGTTTAAATCAATCAATCAATTTATTTTAGTTGACAAAGATGCGAATTGCTGTGTTTTCCTTCAAAATAGATTATTCTTTGAAGATATTCTAATAAGTCTTTAGATATTAGATTAATTTCAGTCTGATTTGAAATACATTACTTACTCTAATAAAGTTCGTACTATGGAAAGATATTTTTTTTTTTTTTTTGGAAAATGCTTGTTTTAATAAAAAATTAGTTTATTTCACAAGGTGAATATAAAACAGCCAGCTTGTATGCTTCACTCTTGTATATATACCTATGAAATACAAACTAAATGGTGTTCATACAAGTCTCCTGTTTAAAGTCTATTATATTCCAAGTTGTCTACCTAAATATATCCTAGTCAAAATGCAACTTTTAGAGTTAATAGAGAAATTAACCAGAGAAACAAAGAATGTGGTTGAGGTCCCTGATTGTCGTAGGAAATTTGTTACAATACAGGTTTTATTTTTTTTATGAATTTTGTTATATCGTTGATAATCTATTAAAATAATAGTAAATGAAAAGTAACTGGACAGTATTTTAATTGTCCTTTGCACGAGTATTGTCCTAGTTCTTGTTGTATAGGCTGCTGTTTGCTGGGTGCTAAACGCTGTTATGCAAAGTAATGGCATTAGGATAATAAATGATTTTTTACGTGTGAATTGTTCTAAATCCTTCTCGATTTGTTTGATCCTTTCCATAGGTGAAGGATGTATCTATGTAATTTTTGTTTTCTGGACCTGAAGGCGTGCGAAATACGTTGGCGGGAAAGTGTTTAAACTACTCGTTGCAGGTGTAAAAGGGGGAGTGTCATGTGGCATTACATAGGTGAGCGTGTTAGCATACAGTTGTTGTTGTTGTTAGGGCGGAGTGGGTGTGTTTGTGTGTTTGCGAGTGGAGGAGTGTGGCACTGGGTCCCGGGTGTGACAGGTCAGTCAGTGGTTGTTCAGCGGTGGTCATCGGCTCCTTCACTGCAGTCTCTCCTCCTCAGTGGCCACACAGCCGATCCAGGATGCTTGGCCCTCCGCCCACCGACTCGTGATTACCCTTGTTGCAAAAATTGCTTGGTATTGCACACTTCGCTTTGTTACGCCTGCCCTGGTTGACTCGATAGGCCTTCCCTCCCTATGGTCTACGGCTTGTGCTGGATGATAATACAGCAACTGATTATCTAAACGAAAATATCCATAATAATTCCTTCACACAAAAAAAAAGTCTTTAATCTATATTTGGGATCGTCAAAAGCTCGACTTCTC
>NW_027170457.1:563702-568702 GCF_036898095.1 Palaemon carinicauda
TGACATACTGTCGAATGGAGATAAAATAAAAAGGCTTTAAAGAACTAAGCATCGTTTTGTTTACAAAGGTGTTTAATAATTTTTATATCATATTGTGCTTGTTAGATCCAGTTACCGCAAATGAATTATACTTGTAAGAGTAATAAAATACACTGTAAAAAGTTCAAGGTACAGAAAGGGTATAACGATTGAGCTGGGGTTTATATACATGTAAAACACCCTAAGGCTAAAAAATACCCCTCTACTCCAGGAGGCAGGGTATTTTTTGTGAATAATATACCCTCTATTGTACTTTGTCTTAAAATGGGCTTGGTAAGTTTGTGTGATCATGTCATGAAATGAACTTTTACTCTGTATTAAATCACCATATTGTTACACTGATAGTGTAATGCACCAAAAAAGTTACTAACAACATATTGGTTTTGAGTTATGGATAGTTTTGAAGCAAGTTCCTACAAAATGCGGTACTTGGCAATTTGTATTTTTGCCGTCTCGAGATTCTTCGTGAGCCCGGGAATTTGGCGGGAAATTTCAGTGGCGTCTAGACTCTCGTCTGCTCTGCAGTGAAGATAAATTGCTCCAATTAGCGTCATCGGGATTATAATATCTACACTGCATTTCATATGTTAACTGCTAACCAAGGTAAGAACACTAACTGAACTGTCCCTCTATGCAAACATAAACAGTGGTTACGAATAAAAATTGTCAGACATCATCATTAGTTTTGCATTCAGGCTGTGATAGTCTAAAAAATCATTATTACTAACACCGGGGAAAATAAGTAAGAAATTATCATTAGTACTTAATTATGAGAGAGAGAGAGAGAGAGAGAGAGAGAGAGAGAGAGAGAGAGAGAGATAGAGAGAGAAAGCGTCAAGCTGTTTGGGAGGGAAAAAAACCATAAACAACGTATTCAGCTAAACGTTAATAGCATTACGAGTAGTCTGTAAGCAAACACTGACGCCAGTTTGACTTGAGGTAGCACAGTTAGGTATTTATGCATGATATTTTTTCCTTTCTTTTCTATATATATATATATATATATATATATATATATATATATATATATATATATATATATATATATATATATATATATATATATATATAAATATTTATATATTTAGGCACACACACACTAACAAATATTTTCTTTTCACAGATTTCTGCGGACGGTTTGCTTTGCAGCTTCTGCCATCACTCTTTATATATTATATATATACTTTTGATTTTCAAGTGTAATGTAAATAATAAATTGATAAACCAAACTTTTAAAATCATTGACCTTATTACTTTATATACTTATAAGCTATAACTACACCTATATAATGGTGGAATAGATATTAATTATAAAATTATAATTAATATACACGGGTATTTATGTCGTATAGAATACCCTTTAAAAGGGTATTCTTTACCTACGATACACCCCTAAGTAAGGGTATCTCAAGTATATGTTATACCCTTGATATGGGTATATTGTAAAGGGTATATTATAGTTCTTATATACCCCGATAGGGTATGCTATTTTAACCACTAGAAATACCCTTTTTCTACCCCTTTTATACCCTTAATTTTTTAGAGTGTAGTAATATTAATAAATCAATAAATAAAGTAATAAATACAAAACTATATAGAATATAGTCTGGCGATGTGGTGTAGATTTAACAAAGATATCAGTAAATGAATTAATACCGTAAATAAGTTCAAACCTATATAGAATACAATAAATAAATAAATGAATAGAATAATGAATTCAAGACTATATAGAATACAATTTGGCGATACGTTTACAAAGATATCGGCAAATGAATAAATACAACAATAAATCCAAACCTATATTGAATACAATCTGGCGATAGGCTATAAAGTTAACAAAGGTGATATGAACTTGTGATGATGATAAACGAAGTAGGCTATAATAAAGCTGTAGCGATGGTGATAACACCAAATACATTGCTAAGCAATAGTTTAGTGAGTATTGATATGATGGAGTGTTTTCTAATATCCTGAAAAGGAGAAAAATGATTAAAGGGGTGACGACTGCAACGTGGACGCTTTGAAATGAGTTGTTGATAAAACGGGGATTATACCAAGTCACGATTAGCTCGGATTTAGGTAGCACGAAAGCCTTGGGATTGTCGGTAGGAAGTAAAAGTCATTTTTGGGTGGAGTTGAAATTAGATTTTCGGAGGATATATTCGAATGGCTTGTTTTATATTTTCTTGGAGTCTCGGTGTGGGTTTTGATTTTAATATATAAATAAATAAATAAATAAATATACACTCTAAAAAATTAAGGGTATAAAAGGGGTAGAAAAAGGGTATTTCTAGTAGTTAAAATAGCATACCCTATCGGGGTATATAAGAACTATAATATACCCTTTACAATATACCCATATCAAGGGTATAACATATACTTGAGATACCCTTACTTAGGGGTGTATCGTAGGTAAAGAATACCCTTTTACAGCGTATTCTATATGACATAAATACCCGTGTATATTAATTATAATTTTATAATTAATATCTATTCCACCATTATATAGGTGTAGTTATAGCTTATAAGTATATAAAGTAATAAGGTCAATGATTTTAAAAGTTTGGTTTATCAATTTATTATTTCCATTACACTTGAAAATCAAAATTATATATATAATATATAAAGAGTGATGGCAGAAGCTGCAAAGCAAACCGTCCGCAGAAATCTGTGAAAAGAAAATATTTGTTAGTGTGTGTGTGCCTAAATATATAAATATTTATATATATATATATATATATATATATATATCTATATATATATATATATATATATATATATATATATATATATATATATATATATATATATATATATATATATATATATAGATATATATATATATATATATATATATATATATATATATATATATATATATATATATATATATATATATATATTTATATATATATATATATATATATATATATCTATCTATATATATATCTATCTATATATATATATATATATATATATATATATATATATACATAGAAAAGAAAGGAAAAAGTATCATGCATAAGTACCTAACTGTGCTACCTCAAGTCAAACTGGCGTCAGTGTTTGCTTACAGACTACTCGTAATGCTATTAAAGTTTAGCTGAATACGTTGTTTATGGTTTTTTTCCCTCCCAGACAGCTTGACGCTCTCTCTCTCTCTCTCTCTCTCTCTCTCTCTCTCTCTCTCTCTCTCTCTCATAATGAAGTACTAATGATAATTTCTTACTTATTTTACCCGGTGTTAGTAATAATGATTTTTTAGACTATCACAGCCGGAATGCAAAACTAATGATGATGTCTGACAATTTTTATTCGTAACCACTGTTTATGTTTGCATAGATGGACAGTTAGTGTTCTTACCTTGGTTAGCAGTTAACATATGAAATGCAGTGTAGATATTATAATCCCGATGACGCTAATTGGAGCAATTTATCTTCACTGCAGAGCAAAACAGAGTCCAGACGAGACTGATATTTCCCGCCAAATTCCCGGGCTCTCGAAGAATCTCGAGATGGCAACAATACAAATTGCCAAGTACCGCATTTTGTAGGAACTTGCTTCAAAACTATCCATAACTCAAAACCAATATGTTGTTAGTAACTTTTTTGGTGCACTACACTATCAGTGTAACAATATGGTGATTTAATACAGAGTAAAAGTTCATTTCATGACATGATCACACAAACTTACCAAGCTCATTTTAAGACAAAGTAAAATAGAGGGTATATTATTCACAAAAATACCCTGCCTCCTGGTGTAGAGGGGTATTTTTGAGCCTTAGGGTGTTTTACATGTATATAAACCCCAGCTCAATCGTTATACCCTTTCTGTACCTTGAACTTTTTACAGTGGGGGACCCACTTTTGCTAACATTTTTATGTGCTCCCTGGAGGAGACCAAGCTCAAAAATTGCCCTTTGAGATACCATCCACTGTTTTATGTCAGATATGTTGATGACACCTTCGCTTTATTCAGAGATGAATTCTGTGCCGACGCCTTCGTGAATTTTGCCAATTCGCAGCACAATAATATAAAGTTCACATTAGAAAAGGAGGAAGGAAATAAATTACATTTTTTAGATGTGTTAGTATCTAGAGAGAGAGAAGGTTTTAATACCACGGTTTTTAGAAAAAAGACTTTTACTGGATTAGGTTCGAATTTTTATAGCTCTTGTTTTTATAATTTTAAATTAAACTCTATTTTTACTCTTCTCCACAGAGCATTCCTTCTTACTTCTAGTTGGGAATATTTTCATACAGAAGTACTTTATTTATGTGATTATTTAAAAAAAAACTGTTTTCCTACTAAATTATTTTTTAAGCATCTCAACAAATTATTAAATGATAAATTGGCTCAGACTCACACAGAAGTTTACAAAAATCATACAACAACATTTTCCAGCTGTTGTAGTAAACTTAATTCCTAAGAATCCTCTCATAGTTGGCTCGGTTTTTCACTTTAAGGATCGATTGAGTCATTATATGTCCTCTAGTGTTGTATATAAACATAATTGCCCAAAGTGTAACTCTGGGACCTACGTAGGATCTACCAAGAGGTTGTTGAAGGTCAGAATTGACTCTCATAGAGGTGTTAGTTTTCGAACAGGTTACAGCATATCCAACCCAGAACATTCAAATATTTTCAATCATGCTAAAATTTGCAAAATAAATGTTGACAATAAAGATTTTAGCATTATAGGACAAGTATCTAATTCCCACGACTTGCCGATTCTGGAGTCAATTTTGATTAAAAGACTGGTTCCGTCGTTAAACACCCAAGCTTCATCCACTCAATTGTACTTGTCATAACTTTCTTTGTTTTGATCTGTAATTGTTGATGCCATTCAGTTTTTATTTGCGCTTCTGCGAGGTTGGTTCCATTTCTGTTTTATGCATATTTTTACTTGGATTTTTATTTTTTTTTACTAATTTTCACTTTTTATGTTTATATATATTTTA
>NW_027170457.1:571202-574602 GCF_036898095.1 Palaemon carinicauda
CTCCTCACTCAGCAAACATCTAAAATGTCATCATCACTTGACCATCACATTGTGATATCGTCCGTTTTCTCTGTGACATCAACTCAGATCTGTTGATTATAGACAACAAGGAAACAAGGAAGACATGTACACGTGAAGAATCTCCCCCCCCCCCCGAACCTCCTTACCATCTATATATACCACTTTCAAGTAATGTTCTTGTGATGATAATAAGAGGTTTATATAAAAAAAAGTTAGTTTTAGAGGTAAGTTTATTGTATCAACAACAGCATATCATCAGTATAATGTCTAAATATCAGTAAAAATGAATAGTGAATTATATAATCAAGTGCAGTGCATAAATTGTCCAAATTAACACAAATGATAATAATCCAGGTTATTTATCAATATCATATAGGAATATATGTCAACAAAATGATATTCCCAAATAGCACAAAATATATATTGAAACTATTTGCATTCCATGAGCAAGCATAAAGTTAAAATCAGAACTCAAGGAAGGGTATATATAGTACATTAGATAATATGTTAATAAAAAATATTCCAGAAGGCTACAAAATATATAGTTTAATAAGAAAAACAGTACGTTCAAACTATGTCGTGAATGGGTGTCTAGTATAAAAATACTATATTCATATTATGTTGTCAATGGATATACAGTATGAAAATAGTACAATTATAAATGGGCATACGGTATAACAATTTGTAAAATCAAATTATGTCGTAAATGGTTATACAGTATGAAAATAGTCCATTCCAATTATTTTGTAAATTGATATACAGTATGAAAATAGTATAGTCAAATTATGACGTAAATGAGTATACAGTATAAAAATAGTATATTCAAATTGTGTTGTAAATGGATATACAGTATGTAAATAGTACAATGAAACTATGTCGTAATGGGTATACAGTATAAAAATATTATATTAAACTTGTTTTCTTAAAGGATGTACAGTATTGAAATAGTAAAATCAAATTATGTCATAAATTGGTATAAAGTATGAAAGTAGTATATTCAAATTATGTTGTAAATGGGTATAGAGTATAAATATAGTACATTCAAATCATGTTGTGTATGGGTATACGGTATAATAAATAGTATATTCGAATTGTGTCTAAATGCGTATACAGTGTAAAGAATAGTACATTCAAATTATGTCATAAATGGCTGTACAGTATGAGAACTGATATATATCGAGAAAAAGTGTTATTTTGTGGAAGGGAATAACTATACTATGCGATGAAAAAATATAATCTATAAGGACTATGAATACTGTATGTATCAGCAAAAAAAAATCATTCCTGGTAAGCCATTGATAAAATATTAAAACAAAAAGATTATACAGCACTAAGATATTCAGAAAAAGAGATAAATTATGAATTAAAAATTTCTTGTCGTCTGGTAACAGTGAAGAAATAAGGTATATTTTTCATTCTCTAACGAATTTTAAGGTTTTGAATTTCACCAAATGCAAAGGAAGAATAGATTAATAGTACTCTGGATTAAGGTAGAATTAACACTAGCTTCCTTGCTCACCCAAATACCCCATTGAGCAGATGGGAAATAAGGGTCATGGGGCATAGACAGAGTTGGAAGTCTGAGGACAGGAGTCAGCAGGTGGAGAATCTCATACTACAGGACCTTCCTGGGGCACTGTAAACCTTATCTCAGCTGCCGCTTGTTATCAGAATCTGGCATTGGACTATTGTGGACTTCTCTCACTTAGGATCCGATTCCTGTGGAAAAAAACATAGGATTTTAGGTTGAGAAGGTAGAATTTTTTTTTCTTTGAGAAGGAATCAAAAGTTATTACAAAGCACCTGGAATTTAGGATTGTATTTATAGGGGTTCTAAGAAATATTTATTAAATAGGTTGACTATGACAACAGGAGTGCACAGCTCTACAGAATGGACTGGATGTAGAGACGAACAGAAAATAATATGAGTAGTGGAAATAAAATTCCTGAAAAGAGTACGTGGAATGATACATGATAGGAGAAGACCTGAAGACCTGTTGTTGAGATTGTGCACGTACAGGTGGACAGAAAAGCACAGTGGAGAAGTGGGTGAAATGTACACTGATGTGCTGGTTCTGTACCAAAATGCATGTTCTTTATTCCTGGAAATAAGAGATCAAATTCTGAAAAGAGTCAAGTATTCAAGTTCACAGATCACCATGTACTTTGGGCCATCATCATCATGAGGGATATGCTTCAGGGCTTCATTAATTTCAATTTCCACTTTGAGAAGAGAAACTAAAAGATTAATTCACAATTTTCATGTCAGCCATAGTAAAAAAGATTCTTGCTAAAGATATTGCTATGAATTAATGTTGAGAGTAATCATTTCTGTACAGTAGCAAATTTACATTTAGGAAGGTAGCCTTTATATATTTACACATTAACTCATTTTATTATGGAGAGTGTGAATGTGCTATTAATGAAATAAAGAATATTTTGTTTTCATTATACTTCCTTGTAATTATATGAATATCATTTTGCTTGCTGGGTAATCCCTTAAATCTATTACCTCTACCCTTAATCCATTAGTAAGGTCGCTTCACGTGTCTGCTGATCAAATGCAAAGATCTAATGGTACTCACCTGAAGATTGTGATCAAACATGAGATCGAGTGAGTTCTTTTCAGTTCTGATCAATCAAGAGGCTTTAATCACCTAAGTGGATTCCAGATGATTTACTGGGAAGAAGATGTCCTCGTCTTGTTTCTCAAGGAGACTAGACTACTCTTCTTTGGTTATTTGAATCTTGCAATTAAATGAAGTTGATATTAAAAACTTCTCATAAAATATATGAAATAGCATTTGAAAAAAACAGATCATCAAATTGGATTGAATCTTCCAGTTTTCGCATTACATTTATGATAGAACAATGTTCGAAAGAAAATATTGTTATATCCCAATTGTACTTGGTGGAATACTGAATAGATAATACCGTTGTCCTTAAACCTTCTTTATTTCCTTTAGCCGAAGTTACAGTAATCCTGTTAATACAATATCTATATACAGACTCTTCATATAAGTATTTACATAACCAGAGGTAAATGTTAACTGCTCTTTGGTAAATGATCAACAACCCAATATACTAACATTTATAAAACTGGTCTATTTTAAACAAGCACTTTGTTACATTACTAATAACAGCCAGTTATACTCTCCTGTTCTATTATAAATAAATATATATGTAAGGTATATCATATTTCCGGGGGGCCTTTTTTTTTTTATTTATTTTTTTTTGTATCAGATAACATAGGTATGTATATGTATTTACATTTTATCCAAAATTTGAATAGTGCTCTTAACAAAAAAAACTTTTTCCTCTATATACAAACTTACTAAAAAATATTATATATTAATATTCAAAAGCAAAGTCTGGTACT
>NW_027170458.1:5000-191573 GCF_036898095.1 Palaemon carinicauda
AGAAGTCTTTTCATCGATGGCTATTCATTTAAACCTTTATTGAAGAAGTATTTCACTCAGATTATCTTTTATACAACAGATCTCGCCCTATCAACGAGTGTCTGTGGTAAGAAATAATTAACGCAATCAATATCTTTGTTTTTTTTTTTTTTTTTTTTTTTACTTTCCTTTTTAAGAACATTAAGCCAAAACTAACTCTGTATTTAGTAAATTTGAATGTTTTATGTCAAAAAGATTGAGGAATATTTTTCGTAGGGTTGCCAGACGTCCCGAATTTGATCCTTTTGTCCCGTGTTCCGGAGAAGACCCTCACGGGACGCCCTTTTGTCCCGCATTTAGTTCATCATAAAAGATATATAAAGAATATATAGAAATAAAAAGAAAAAATATTTAATCAAGATCCTCACCTCATGATATAACGTAAAATGGTAATTTTTTTCTTGAAATTGCGATGATGAAAATATAAATTGAATAACCAAAACATGTTACTAAAGGTTTACTGTGTTTACATGAAGCAGCCAATCACGTTTGCAACTTTTTAAATTTGTAGGCGTCCAGCCCAAGATGTCGAAACGTAAATGTAAATTTCATCATGAATATTCCAGCGAGTGGACATTTATCAAACAAGGAAGGAATTGCTTTGAAGCAACCTGTGGTTCATTATTATTATCATTATTACAAGCCAAGCTACAACCCTAGTTGGAAAAGCAAGATGCTATAAGCCCAAGGACTCCAATAGGGAAAATTAGCCTGTAAGGACAGTGAGACAAGCGTCACCAAGATCAACTGATACTTTATTCAAATGTGCACGGGAGTATATTACAAGGTGCGGACGGAAAGGTAGGATGGCGCTGGCGCCAAATCAGATTGAATTGCCCGCCAAAATATATGTGTTTTCTTACACTTACAAATATACGAATTATGAGTTAACAGAAACATGTAATGAAATGATACATACGTCAAAATGTAGCTCTGATGGAGCGGAATACATATACATGGGAAACCACGATGTGGCGAAAGGAGAATTCAAATAAATAAATAGTTTGTTGATTTTCTGGACGACGAAGGGAGCGGTGTCCTTACAAGTACTCCCCCCCCCCCCCAAGACATCGGGCGGCGTAGGGGGCTGATGATCAATCTTCGTATCTTTTCGGGCGTCGGAGGGTTCCTCTTGTTTTTGAACGAAGGGGCGCGCCGGTGGTCGGCTTAAGGATCTCTTCCTCTTGTCGTCGTTTGATGTTTTTTCTTTCGTTGGGCGCCTTGTTTTGAGGTGGAACTCTGGATCTGCCAGGTCCGGCGGAGGCGGTGTCGCTTCCTTCGAGAAATGCTGGTTTCACACGGTCTATTGAGACCCAGTCCTCTTGGCCATGGACGTCGAGAAGGAAGGCTTTCGTTGTCTTCTTAATTACCCAGTAGGGGCCTCGATAAGGTCTAGTTAGTGGTTGTTGATGAGCGTCGACACAGACGAAAACGTACCCGTAGTCATCCAGGTTTTTTGGCTTGAAGTGCTTGGTTCTGTCCTGGTAAGTTTTGATACATGGCCTGAACTTCCTGGCAATGTCCCTTAGGTGATCCAGCTGCGTGTCGTCGGTTGATGAGGGAAAGAATTCCCTAGGAACTGCGAGTGCCTCCCCGTAAACTTTTTCGGCGGGCGAAGGTTCGCCGTCTGCGCGAGGGGCGGTGCGAAGGCCGAGGAGTATCCAAGGAAGTCGTGATTTCCAGTTCCTGTCGGTGCAGCTCGCCATCAGGGACGCCTTGAGGGCGCGGTGAGTTCTTTCGACCATGCCGTTTGCCGCGGGGTTGTATGCCGTGGTGCTGTGGAGCGTCGTCCCCATCAGGTTCGCCAAAGCGAGCCATATTTCTGAGAGGAAAGCGGGGCCTCTGTCTGTCGTGATGTCGTCAGGAACGCCAAACCTGCTCACCCAGCTTGACAGGAGGGCTTCGGCGCATGCTTGAGTCGTAGCTTCGGTCATCGGCGATGCCTCCAACCACCTCGTGGAGCGATCGATGATCGTAAGCAGGTAGCGAGCAGATCCAGAAGGGGGCAATGGTCCCACGACGTCGATGTGTATGTGACCGAAACGTCTTTTTGGCTGGGGAAAATCGCCTACCCCCGATTCGGTGTGACGGCTGACTTTGCTTGACTGGCAGTTGATGTATGACTTCGCCCATTCCCGGGCGTCCTTTTTTATCCCTGGCCAGACGAACTTTTCAGACAGAAGGCGAGCGGTGGTGCGTCCTGAGGGGTGTGAAAGTCCATGGATGATATCGAATATTTTCCTTCTGCAGGAGGCTGGTATCCAGGGACGTGGGCAGCCTGTGCTGGTGTCGCAAAGAATAGTTACTCCTGCTGGTCCGAGGGGAATCGCACTTATCTTGAGCGCGGATGGCCCCGTCAGGTGATCCTGTGCTTCTCGGTCGGTGCGTTGGTCGGTTGCGAGATTGGCGTAGTCGATTTCCAGATGGATTGCGTCAATTTCAATCCTTGAAAGGGCATCCGCGACTGGGTTTTTCTTTCCTGGGACGTAACGTATGGTGCACCCGAATTCGGCGATTGATGCGAGATGACGTTGTTGTCGGGAGGACCATGCGTTTATCGATTTCGTGAAAGCGTGTACAAGGGGTTGATGGTCCGTCGCGATTGTGAATGGAGTGCCCTCCAAGATGTGCCTGAAGTGGCAGACGGCGAGGTAGACGGCGAGGGGTTCCCTATCGAAGGTGCTGTATCTTGGTTCGGCGGGTTTCAATTTCTTGCTGAAGAATGCCAGCGGTCGAGGAGAACCATCGACGAGTTGCTCCAGCACAGCCCCACAGGCGACGTTGCTGGCGTCGGTCATTAGTCGCAGGGGCGCGTTGTCGTCGAAATGAGCCAGGGTGGTGGCATTCGTGAGGGCATCCTTCGTCCGGGCGAATGCCTGTTGCTGGGGCAAACCCCACCCGAGTTTTTTTGCTTTTCCTTTCAGGACGTTGTCGAGAGGTGACAGGGTTTGTGCGATGTTGCGGATGAAACGCCTGTAGTAATTGACCATCCCCAGGAACTCCTGAAGTTGGCGGATGGTCGTAGGTATCAGGAACTTTCTGATGGCGTCGACCTTGGTTGTCATGGGTTTTACCCTGCACGAGGATACGCGGTGACCAAGGAAATCCACTCCCTCCGCACCGAACGTGCATTTGTCAAAACGTACGATCAGGCCGTTCTCCTGTAGGCGTTTGAGGACGGTGCGGACGTGCCTCCGGTGTTCCTCCTTGGTTTTCGAGAATATCAGGATGTCGTCGACGTAGCAGACGCAGAAAGGTAGGTCACCCAGAATGCTATCCATTAGTCGTTGGAAAGTCACCCCGGCGTTGCGTAGACCGAAGGTTGAGTATGCGAAGGTGTAGGATCCAAACGGCGTTACAATGGCAGTTTTCGGGATGTCTTCCGGAAATACGGGGACCTGGAAATAAGACTTGAGGAGGTCCATCTTGGTAAAATACTTCGCGCCGTGCAACGCGTTCGTTAGGTCCTGCATGTTGGGCAGCGGGTAGTGATCGGGCATTGTGATGAGGTTGAGGCGCCTGTAGTCGCCGCAAGGTCTCCAGGACCCGTCCGGCTTTTTTACCATGTGTAGGGGTGATGCCCAGGGGCTCGATGCTTTCTTACAGATACCCATGCGTTCCATGTCCTCGAAGGCGCGTTTGGCATCCTTCAGTTTCTGGGGCGGGAGGCGGCGGAATTTGGCGTGAGTGGGAGGTCCTGTCGTTGTGATGTGGTGGTAGATCCCATGCTTGGATGGGGAACCTGGCGAGTGTCGGAGCTCGGGCTTGAAAACCTCGGGAAATTCTTGTAGAAGGTTGGCGTAGGGGTGAGTCGTTACGGCGGATACGGACATTGTTGCAGGGCCGTGTTCTAGGGCGCAGGACTGGCAGGTTCCTGTGTCGATGAGACGTCTGTTAGCGACATCGACGAGGAGTCCGTGGTGGGCGAGGAAATCCGCACCGAGGAGGGAGCGATTGACGTCAGCGATAGCGAAGGGCCAAGAATACGAACGGCCCATGATAGATATTTTGAGGGTCTTGATCCCATAGCACCGTATGGGGGATCCGTTGGCGGCGATGAATGAGGGAGCGTTTTTGTCGGGACCACGGTCTAGGTCGGACTTGGAAGGTGGGAACGTTGACTGCATTGCGCCGGTGTCTACCATGAGTCTACGGTTGGAAATGGTATCAAGGATATAGAAACCATTCTTGTTTTGGTTAACTGCGGCTGCGATGGTGGCAGGTGGATGCTTCTGGCGTCATCTTTTAGGGAAACTGCATGGTGCTCTACATTTCTTGGCGTCGCTGCCGAACTGTTGGTGGTAGAAGCACCATGCTGGGTTAGTCCTAGGGTTCGGTCGCGTTGGTTGCGGTGGTTTCTTTCTTGATAGAATGTTGATCTCGTCGTCCTCAGGGGCCGTTGCCGAGGAGTCTATGGAAGAGCAGCTGCTGAAGGAGGAGAACGAAGGCGGTGTTGACGATGATGCTCCGAGGCGAGATGCTTTGGAGGCCTCGTGGAGCTTCTGAGCCTTCGACAGGAGTTCGTTCATCGAGAGCGTGTCGGCGTCTATCAATTGGGGCCCTTACGTCCTGTGGTAGGCGTCGAAGAAAGATCTCGCGAGATAAGCTAATCTCACGTCGTCGGCCGTTGCTGTCTGTTTCGGGGAGCATAAGCAGGCCGGTTAACTCGTCCCACGCCTCGACAGGAGAGGTGTCACCCATGGGCTTGCCGGCGAGGTCCAGGACTTTCTGTGTCCTTGCTGAGACGGAGAGGGAGTAGATACCGATGAGCTTCGTTCTCAGGTCGTCGCTGAGTCTAGCGACGCGGAAGAGTACGTCTGCTCTCAGGAACCAGGAAGCGGTGTTGTGTTGAGAAAAGGGCGGCAGTTTGACTTTGGGCGTGGAGGTGAGGCCGTTGGGTGCGATGGGCGTGTTGCTTCCTGCATCGTGGCCAGACGACGAGTCGGCGAAGAGGTGAGAAGTTGATATGTCGGTTAAGCTCATCCTACTGCCTTACATTCACCGAAGTGTGGGAGAACCAAAGGCAGGCTCATGCCTAAGGTAACAGAGTATAGAGAAGGTAGCACGGCCGTAATAAGTCCGTTAATGGCAAAGCCAAAACCGCTGATGCTACTTTCAACTCCGGGGTCACCAGTTGTAAGGACAGTGAGACAAGCGTCACCAAGATCAACTGATACTTTATTCAAATGTGCACGGGAGTATATTACAAGGTGCGGACGGAAAGGTAGGATGGCGCTGGCGCCAAATCAGATTGAAGTGCCCGCCAAAATATATGTGTTTTCTTACACTTACAAATATACGAATTATGAGTTAACAGAAACATGTAATGAAATGATACATACGTCAAAATGTAGCTCTGATGGAGCGGAATACATATACATGGGAAACCACGGTGTGGAGAAAGGAGAATTCAAATAAATAAATAGTTTGTTGATTTTCTGGACGACGAAGGGAGCGGTGTCCTTACAAGCCCAGTGAGGAAAGGAAATAAGGAAATAAACAAATGATGAGAACAAATTAACACTAAATCATTCTACTGTAAAAACAGTAACAACATCAAAACAGATATGCCATATATAAACTATTAACAACTACTGAACTAAACCAAGTGATTTGTCTCATCGTCTCTTGAGACAAAGACCTTGGCCGCTTTCTTGAGGTGAAATAATGCGCTGGGGATAGGCAGGATGGTTAGAGCTGGGAGACTTACTTCTATACCTTGTCAAGTCCTTCATCTTGAGTATCCTTTCTTCATATGTCATTGAATGACGAAACAAAGTTTCTAATTTTCCCCTTCTATAAGTTTCGCAATAATTCAAAATCTCTTTTAACATATGTATTATTTTATTAATGAATATTTCTTATGGAGCTATAGACAGTATGCTATATCCCATACAAAGGCTAAAATGTTATGAGTTCTCTATAGCCAACTAATTCCTCAGTTTATAAAACAGATTGAAAACAGAGATTCCATTATGCAATACCAATTGCAGTCATGCAAGATCCAGGCTGCGATCACCAAAGCATCACCAACATCTCGTCGCTCGAGTTCAAAGTTTCTCTGAGTGCGGAGCAAACAGTCCTCCTCCTTCTCCTCCTCCTCCTCCTCCTCCTCCTCCTCCTCCTCTTCTTCTTCTTCCTCCTCCTCCTCCTCCTCCTCTTCTTCTTCCTCCTCCTCCTCCTCCTCACTCCTCTTCTTCTTCCTCCTCCTCCTCCTCCTCCTCCTCTTCTTCTTCTTCCTCCTCCTCCTCCTCCTCCTCCTCTTCTTCTTCCTCCTCCTCCTCCTCCTCCTCCTCCTCCTCTTCTTCTTCCTCCTCCTCCTCCTTCTCCTCCTCCACCTCTTCTTCTTCTTCCTCCTGTCAGTTGATTTGTATTATAATGTCCCCAAATCTCTCTCTCTCTCTCTCTCTCTCTCTCTCTCTCTCTCTCTCTCTCTCTCTCTCTCTCTCTCAATTTTTCGTTCCTTAAACTATCAATGTAGTTATGTTTCAAAACTTTCTTTGTATCTTTCACCGTGCAAATGAAAGTTTGAGTGAATAGACTGCATTCGCCTTATCATCATCGCTGAATATTGATTTTTTAAGTTTATTGAGATTAACATTTTATTTCATATATCTCTGTTCTTACCATTTACGCTGAATAGCCAAGTCTTAGAACTTATTATTCACACAAGAAGATTAATTCACCATGAAAACGTTAATGTTCACGTATTGTATGTTATAATTATGTGCGTATGTATATATATATATATATATATATATATATATATATATATATATATATATATATATATATATATATATATATATATAAGAGAGAGAGAGAGAGAGAGAGAGAGAGGAGAGAGAGAGAGAGAGAGAGAGAGAGGGAGAGAGAGTGAGAGAGTGAGAGAGATATAATAATAATAATAATAATAATAATAATAATACTTTATTTCCAAATAAATACATTGGGTATTATACATTATTTATAAAGCAACATACAGAATAGTGATTACTGATATTGTGATTACTTTAAAATCTAACATTTACATGAGAGATGCTTCCATATAAATCTTTTGACTATCAACTAAAATACATTTGGTCCACTACTTGCATTAGAATGACTTTAAAGTAGAGATAAAATAACTTAAAATGGTAAAACTCATTAAAATTCTCTACTCTATGCAAAATTACAGTAGACCCCATAAAACATTAAAAACTGATATTTACAAGTACATTAAAACCAATCCACAAATATGTAACTAAAATCTTGTAGAAAACATATATTTCCTGAGATTTGCTTTAAAAGTGTGTATATTCGATGTTGTTTTCAATGACTCGGGTAGGGTATTCCACATCGTTGGTCCTCGTACCGTAAAGCATCTACTTCCCAAGTCTGTGTTGGTTCTCGATATATAAAGGTCATTATTCTATCTCGTTCGTCTGTCCCTCCCAGCTCTAACTGTTAAAAACGTAAAAAGCCAAGTCGGTATTAAACTACGCATAACTTTAAAAACTCCCACACAAATCTCGAATTTAATTCTTCTTTCAACATTTAACCATTCTAATTTATCTAAAATTAGTGATGCATGATCATATTTTTTGGCCCTACCATCAACTACTTTTGCCGCAAAGTTTTGTACTTTTTGAACCCGTTGTAATTGTTGTTTAGTAGTACTTCCCCAAATCTTTAAACAATAATTTATTATGCTCAGTGCAAGAGACTGAACTACCATCGCCCTCATGTCAATGTCTAGTCTGTCTTTAATTCTGTTTAAATATATTAAGGTTCCATTTACTTTTCTACATATTTCAGATACGTGCACATCAAAAAGCATATATTGGTCAAAATGAATGCCCAGATTTTTTACGTGTCCACTTCTTTCAATTTGATGGTCGTTAAAGTTTAGAACGGTATCTAATGGGATTTGTGATATATATTGCCTTGTACCAATAAATAGGAATTTAGTTTTTGATTCATTTACATTTAAACCATTTAATTGAAAATATCGCAGTCCTGCTTCTAATATAGCTTCTGCCTTTGTGATAAGAGTGGGTATATCATTTATACTACCTGCAATTAAAAATTGACTATCGTCTGCATATTGTACGAGAAGATAGTCTTCTAAAAATTTTGCCATATATTTGAAATAGTCCTGTATGAAATCAACCATATCATTGATGTGAATAAGAAAAAGCACGGGGTCTAAAATAGAGCCCTGGGGAACTCCAAAATGTACTTGCTTACGAGAAGAGATAGTATTATCTAGTCTGACTATTTGAAAACGATTTTGTAAATAGTTACTAAACCAAAAAGAATCCATTTTCATTTTCCTACACTTATTTAACAAAATATCGTGGCTAACGCTATCAAATGCCTTTGAAAGATCTAACAATATAAGTAAGTTTACCTTTTGCTGGTCAATATTTTTATAAATCCTTTCCGATAGCTTAAGTAATGCCATTTCAGTAGACAGATGAGGTCTAAATCCATATTGCGTAGAGGACAATAATTTATTTTGTTCAAGATATTCAAGTAATTGATTTGTTACTATTTTCTCTAATATTTTTGACAAAATAGGAAGAAGAGATATAGGTTGGTAGTTTTCAACGTTTTCTGGGTCGCAACTCTTGTAAAATGGTACAACATGTGGCAGCTTCCATCTATCCGGGTAAACACCAGTTATTATTGAGGTATTGATTATTATTGTTAAATAAAAGGCTATTACAGGTAAGGCATCTCGAATGAAACAAAGGGGTATTCCATCTGATCCTACTGAATTTGTGTCATTTAAATTCTTTACTGTGAGAATAACTGTATCAACATCAACTGGCTGAGGTCTAAAAAAGCTAATCATATCTTCAGTTGATTCGTTATTTACCGGTATCTGGTTTCTGTCACTATCGTGAAAATTATCTTGTGATTTTTCATAAGCCGTATTCATTAAATTCTTCAGCCTTTTCTATTTTATTGTCACAATTGAATATATGGTTATTGACATTTGGGTTTGGAATCATTTCATGAACAATATTCCATTTACTACGTATATTTCCTTGACAATTACTGAATTTGTCTTTAAAATGTTTCGTTTTGTTTGTCTTAAGTAGTACCTGTGCACGTTTCTTTTCACCTTTATACTGACGTCTTAATGTTTCGTTCATTCTATCCAACTTGTACCTTTTTTGAAGGGCATCTCTAACTCGCATCGCTTCTTTAACATCGCTACTTATCCAGGGAGCTGGGGGGCCGGGTAATTTCTCTAGTTACATATGGAGCACATTCATTTAGACTATCAATGAGAGTTCTGCTAAAAGTATCCTTTTCGGTATTTACACAGTCTGTATCCATTAAGAGGTTAAAGACGGTATACTCTTATTCAGCAAGTTGTCACGAAAAATGTTTGGGTCATAATTTACCAGATTACGGTATGTCTTTACAATTGGGAGTTTTTTTGGTTTAGAAATGTTAATTTTAGCTGTAATCATCTCATGGTCGGCAATCGAGCTAGAAATCACACAGGCATCTGAAACCATTTGTAGTCTGTTCGTAATTACAACGTCTAGTAATGTAGCAGAAGTGTCTGTTATCCTAGTCGGTTCCTTTATTAATTGGTGAAGGTTTAACTGATACAAAATTTTACTTAATCTATTATTGGGAACTAAAATGTCGTCATTTAAATCCCCAAGAATAAAAACAGGCTTCTTACGTAAACACATTTCTCTAAAGGCATCTTTAATATATTCAAATGAAGAGGAAAGTGCTTTCGGATGTCGATATACACATCCTACAATAAATGACGGTAGCTTTTTTTTTGTTGTACATCAATCCATATATCTTCTACTCTTTCTACTTTATCATTACTATTTCTAATGTTTGTTACTTTTAAATCATTTCGCACATGAATACATGATCCCCCACCTCTTCCATGATCACAACGATAAATAGTAAAGTCAGATATGTGAACAAATTTGTCCTGTAGAGTAGGCTCCAACCAGGTTTCACTTACACATAAAATGTCAATATTTCTTTCTTGTATTAATAATTCCACTTCGTCGATGTGTGACAACAGAGACTGAGCGTTTAGATGCGAAAGAGAGAGAGAGAGAGAGAGAGAGAGAGAGAGAGAGAGAGAGAGAGAGAGAGAGAGAGAGAGAGAGATGCAGCACAAAGTAGGAACGAAAAGTCACTTGCAAAACACATTTTACGTAGTGAGCCAAAGTGCGCCCTGGAGGTGGGGAAGGGAGGGGGAAAGGAGGGGGAAGGGATGGGGGAAGGGAGAGGCTTTTGTTTAAGGAATGCTGCTGGGGAAATCCGGGATAACCAAATAGTGTATATCGGTACAGGATGGTCTCTCCTCTCCCATGCAGTCCGGAGTCACAATCTGACCTGTCTATTAAATTTTGTATTTATTAAGATACCATTCTTTGAAAAAGTCAATTATCCCTGATTATAGAAATTGTTGATAAATATAATTAATATTTCATCGGTATACGTGTATGTACTTTAATCACTTTTATATATATGTATATATATATATATATATATATATATATATATATATATAATATTATATATATACATGTAAATATACAGTATGTGTGTGTGCGTCGAAAAAGGAAATGATGTGTGATCTTAATTTAAAAAAAAAAAAAAATTCTCCGATAATTTTTGAAGTTGATTTTTTCATCTTGACCCTTTTGATATTCAAACTGAAAATCATCTTCGAAAATATCCCAAACATATATTAATAAAGTTTCTCTTATTTCACAAAATTCACGAAAGAATAAGAAAGAATTAGATTGAATGATCTAAGTAAAGATAATCCCAAAGAAACACATCTTAAGATATGTTTGCAATCCTGTTCATCTTTTTATTATTAATTATTATTATTATTAATTTCTATGCTACAACCCTAGTTGGAAAAGCAGGATGCTATAAGCCCAGGGGCCCCAACAGGGAAAATAGCCCAGTTATGAAAGGAAAAAAGGAAAAATAAAATATTTTAAGGGCAGTAACAACATTAAAATAAATATTTCCTATATAAACTATAAATACTTTAACAAAACAAGAAGAAGAGAAATTAGATAGAACAGTGTGCCCGAGTGTACCCTCAAGGAAGAGAACTCTGACCCAAGACAGTGGAAGACCATGGTACAGAGGCTATGACACTACCCAAGACTAGAGAACAGTGGTTTGAATTAGGAGTGTCCTCCTAGAAGAGCTGCTTACCATAGCTAAAGAGTCTCTTCTATCCTTACCAGGAGGAAAGTAGCCACTGAACAATTACATTGCAGTAGTTAACCCCTTAGGAGTAATTTCAGTATTGTCAGGTGTATGAGGACAGAAAAGAATCTGTAAAGATTAGGTCAGACTATTCGGTGTCTGTGTAGGCAAAGGGAAAGAACCGTAACCAGAGAGAAAGATCCAATGTAGTACTGTCTGGACAGTCAAAGGACCCCATAACTTTCTAGCAGTAGTATCTCAATGAGCGGCTGGTGCCCTGGCCAACCTACTACCTAGGAAACTCTGAGATTCTTCATGTGACTTTGTCATCCTATTATCCTTCGCCACCAAATATCGCTTCATCTGAGAACCTCTTGAGATGAATCCGTTGAAACAAATAATACCCAACAAGAATGTTGTTATCATTGATCATTTTCTTATTATGTATTGAAAACATGAACCCAACTAACAGGACTTTTCACACATCTCTGTATCATTATTTCTTATTTAGCCAATAAAAGGTATCTTCGACTGTCATTCTCTGGGGACTGACGTCTATCCATTGTCAGTAATACATCTTCTATGTGCGAAACTCAGAAGAATTACAGAAATGACCCTAAAATTACATTTTTCTAAAAGTGCAATCTTCTTTCATATAATGTCTATATTCATTACATGACATGACATTACTGATTCTAATAATTACAGTGAGTTATGTTAATAATTATTCATTTCTGTCATTTTTCTATTGAGAGATGGCATTAAGATTGATCACAATGAATAGAAGGGAAGGGTACTTGAGCAAGTACTAAAACTAATAACAATAGTTAATCAATGTCTTACCACCTCTCTCTCTCTCTCTCTCTCTCTCTCTCTCTCTCTCTCTCTGACTCCCCATCCCCCTCAGGTTTTAACCTTGTCTGTCTATATAGGAAGGTTTCTTCTTCTTCGGTTTCCATGGGAGTAAGCCAAGAAAAGAGTTGGGGGGGGGCTCTACCGGGACACCTCTACCGAACATTTCTATTAATCTTATTTGTATTCTTTTGACGTGAAATGAATCAAGGTTTCATCGTAGCCTGATTGTGAACGACAGAGGGCAGTTCGAAAGATCGCTCTAATAAAAACAAATAACAATTTCAAGATGAGTTGTACTATTTATATACATTTGGAAACTGGAAAGGAACAAAAGATGTGAAATTTCATCCAAAGAAACCTGTATGATATATATATATATATATATATATATATATTAATGATTATTCCTGTGCAGATCTGGTATTATTATTATTACTTGCTGAGCTACAACCCTAGTTGGAAAAGCAGCATGCTATAAGCCCAAGGACTCCAACAAGGAAAATAGCCCAATGAGGAAAGGATACAAAGAAAAATAAAATTCTAAAGAAGAGTAACAACATTAGAATAAACATCTCCTATATAAACTATAAAAACTTGAACTAAACAAGAGGGAGAAAACAAGACAGGACACCGTGCCCGAGTGTACCCTCAAGCAGGAGAACTCTAACCCAAGACAGTAGAAGACCATGGTACAGCGGCTATGACACTACCCATGACTAGAGAACAATGGTTTGAGTTTGGAGTGTCCTTTTCCTAGAAGAGCTGTTGACCATAGCTAAAGAGCCTCTTCTACCCTTACTAAGAAGAACGTGGCCACTGAACAATTACTGTGCAGTAGTTAACCCCTTGGGAGAAGAAGAATTGTTTGGTAATCTCAGTGCTGTCCAATGTATGAGGACAGAGGAGAATCTGTAAAGAATATGCCAGACTATTCGGTGTATGTGTAGGCAGAGGGAAAATGAACCGTAACCAGAGAGAAGGATCCAATGTAGTAATGTCTGGCCAGTCAAAGAACCCCAAAACTCTCTAGTGGTAGGATATCAACAGGTGGCTGGTGCCCTGGCCAACCTACTACCTACTTAGACTCTTTCTATCTTGGATTGGTACTTCACACTTTAGAGTCCAAAAGATGATGGAGGATTTGGATAGAGAAAGCTGAAATGTAGGAATGAAAATTGATCCGAGTAAAACTGAGATGATGTTCAATGCAAATTCAGAGAGACAACAAATAAGGGTTATGTGTGAGCATCCAGAGATCGTTAATGAATATACATACTTAGGACAGACAGCAAGTGTTTCCCCAGGACACGAGACCTGAAATAAAAGTTGGATAAGCAGGGAATGGAGAGCTTTTGGTAAACAGGACGAAAACATAGAAAATTGTCTTTACAGAAGATTGAATCGAAAATAAAATGAAATAAACTTAAAAAGAAAACTAAAAAAGGCAAAACAAAATAAGGATAAGGAATATGGATGAGTATTCCCCGTAGATGGAACAGATGTTGCCATTAACAAATTAGGCCCAAGATCTGATTAGGCCTACCACACGACGTAGGGGCGAATAAGGAAGAGGAGAAAGTAGCCCTAATGTTAATAGGAACTGATTATGTGTCAACATTAACAAGAAGAATAGGCAATGCAAAACAAAAGAAGAAGAAGAAGAAGAAGAAGAAGAAGAAGAAAATTAGGAAGGATTCCTCTTCTTCAGTCTCCAGGGGTGTAGACCGAGACAAAGATGAGGGAGGGAGGTGTGGGCCGCCTGGCCAAGGCCGTCTCGAATCCAGGCCTGGTCTGTTGGTCAGTGGGTGAGTGGGGGAAGGAGTCGGCATGAGTAGGTCGATTGATTATAAGGAATGAATGTGGTTCTTTACTTGAAATTTTTGACAGATTTATTTTCATTTTTCCACTGTTATTGTTTGCAACTCTCTAAGCTATGGGTTTCTTCCGAACTGTCTTATCAAAGAGGGATGTCTCTGATTCAATAGTAAGTAGCAAGGGGAAAAGTGTGTGAATACCAAAGTAATTTTGTAAACAGTTTAGTAATCTTTTCATCCTTATACAAGAGGCTGATATACCGTGACCAATACCACATGAACAATATAATGCAATTGTAATTATTAAAACAATAAATATAGTGTTTCCCCTACTCTTATAGTTAGGAACATATCTGGCTCTCTTGATGGCGTGCTTTTTCTTCATCAACATTTGGAAAGGAAAACACTCACTTTCGGTCCAGTTCGTTAATTTCCTTTGCAGTTTGGCACACAGCACATGAAAGGGATGAGCCTGGATTCCAAAAACAGTCAAATTTTCTGGAATATCAGCAGAAAACTTTGAAGAAATCGAGCGAGACCCCTCTACTCACAGCCTCTGGTAGCTGTGTGAAAGCAGTGCTCGTATCACGTGGACCTTTCTAACCCCCAAATGACCCGGCCTTCACTAGAGACTATAAAAAAAAAGGGGGGGGGGAATTTACATCCATCCAATTCCGAACAGTAAACATATCGGTGTTGTTGTGTAGGTAGAAACCATAACATTGTTTTCTTTTCTATTTTTTTGAAGAAAATCAAAGTTATATCAGTCATTTTCTTTTCCGGATCTGGGTTGACTTTCTCTCAGGTTATCCAATTGGAAACAGGAAGCAAGTCCTTTGTACTCTTGGTCTTTTGTGGAGATTAATGTTGTTTACTCGACTTTATCTTTATTACATAGGAAAACTTATTAATAATTAACAAGTATCAATATTAGTTCAAGACGATTATTTTGTACATGTTAGCATCACATAAAAATGAGTGCAAGATTCTTATCTTACTGTAGATCTGGAGGAAGTTTTTTTTTTTCTTTTTTGCCTGTGAAAGTTATAATAGTATTTTTTTCGATTTTCGATGATGCTTAAAAGTGAAAGCACCTCTTATCAGCATCTTTATTTTCTATTATGTAATTTTTTTTTTAAATTTTCTTTTTCGAAAGTTTTATAATGGAGAAGATTTTTTAATTGCAAGTCCTTTTGACAATTTCTTAAACTGATATATTATATAATGGTAAAACAACTTAAGAAAGTTGTCTGTGGAATGCATAAGTAAAAATAGAAAGGGAAGATAAAAAGCTAACACTTTCAACATGGATTAATATCAAAATAATAGCAAATGATCTCCATGTACATCTAAATTTGATCCTGATTGACATAAGATATCGAGTATCTATTAGCAAAAAAATGTCAGACGCGATTGTTTCTCTCTTTCAAATGTTAATGTGATTTATGATAAAGATAAATGGATTAAACGTTGGGGATATGTTTAGAGCTAATTCGATGTGGAAATATGGTTTTGGATTTCTTGGTCTATTAAATTTTCTTCTTGAGCTTCAGTTCGAAAGGTTGCTGTATGGGTTTCGCATTTCTGTACACGGTACGAAGGCCTCAGGCCGATGACCCTGGACTTGGTAGAGGGAGACAGCTACGGCTATCTAATCCTGCCCAGAAGGTTCAAAATCCTGTAAGATACCCTAGGCATCGAGAGAGAGAGAGAGAGAGAGAGAGAGAGAGAGAGAGAGAGAGAGAGAGAGAGAGAAGTTTCACGATTTTATTAAGAGACTAAACAAGACAAAGACATAGAAATTGTCTTTAAAGAAGAAGAAACAGAATAGACAATGAAATAAACTTAAAAAGAAAACTAAAAAAGGCAAAACAAAATAAGATAAGGAATATGGATGAGTATTCCCCGTAGATGGAATAGATGTTGCCATTAACAAATTAGGCCCAAGATCTGATTAGGCCTACCACACGACGTAGGGGCGAATAAGGAAGAGGAGAAAGTAGCTCTAATGTTGATAGGAATTGATTATGTGTCAACAATATTAAGAAGAAGAGGCAAAGCAAAAAAAAAAAAAAAAAAAGAAAAAGTCGAAGGAATCGAAGATTAGGAAGGATTCCTTTTCTTCAGTTTCCAGGGAAAAGGAGAGGTGGGGGAGGTGTGGGCAGCCTGGCGGAGTCCATCAACACCGGTAGACTTCTAGCAGACAATTGCTTCGTATTTACGAACGATTTAGCCTGAGATGATTTAAGGTTTCAGTGTAGCATGATTGTGAAGGAAGTGCAGTCCCAAAGGTCACTCTAATCAAAATTATCAATTTCAAAATGAGATGTATCATCTTTAGATATTTGGAAACTGAAAAGGACCAAAGAAGGGATAGTCGAAGACTAGGAAGGTTTCCTTCTTCGGTCCCCAGGGGTGTAGGCCAAAGAAAATGGGGGGTTGGGTGCTGGGAGCCAAGGTGGAGTCGAGCTTTGCTGTAAGGCGAATTTTTTTTTCTAAAACGGGATTGGAGTGAATCCGTGGGGGGCAGAAAACTAGTTCATTAAATATACGATCAGTAACTGCCTTCGTAAAGAACTAAACTGTTTATAAACTACTTATTGACAACAACAACAACAACAACAACAATAATAATAATAATAATAATAATAATAATAATAATAATAATAATAATAAAATTCTAGGCATTAGACAATACCAAAAAGCCACATCATTGACATTTTGTGTGGTTTCCGAATAAGAGAGATGGTCTGTTTGGACCTTTGATCTCCTGAAGGAAGATCTTCGGTATGATTAGTTTGAAACACAAAAGCAAATGTTATTCCAATTGAAAACTTCGAAAGGTTAGAGGAGTAAGATGCTCTGAAATGTATCACATTGATTAATGTACTTTTTTAAAGGAAATGTTTAATATTTGTATATATATATATATATATATGTGTGTATATATATATATATATATATACAAATATGCACACACACACACACACACATATATATATATATATACATGTATATATATATATATATATACTTATATATATATATATATATATACACATATATACATATATATATACATATATATATTCATATACACACACACACACACACACATATATATATATATATATATACATAGACACAAGCATACACAAGGAATAATATGCAACACGGATATGAGAGCAAACTATATACGAGAACATTCTCACAAGAAAAAGAAATGTACGTTGGCAGGATATAAAATGATAATGACAGATAATATATGGACATTAAGAACAATAACAAACTGGGTCCCTAGAGATTGCAAAAGAACCAGGGGAAGGAAGAGAAGTCGATGGATTGACGAGCCAAGAAAATTTGCGGGTATGGACTGGCATAGAAAGACCATAAACAAAATTGCGTCCTCCCAATTGGAAAAAGGAACTGACTCTCAGAAATGTCTATAATTGTAAAATGCAAAGACTTTTTATTCGGTTTTAAATAATAATTGCTGAAGTCAGCGAAAATCAGTTAGAGTCAAATGGTGATCTTTACTTCAGACGAATTGAAATCACTTCTCTAACGATTTCAAAGCAACACAACAACTATATTATTATTCCCAAAAATGCCTGGAGTCTGCATCCCAGAATCATGTGCTTGTGGTGTGAGATTTACTCCTTATTCATTGCAGGCAATTAAAGCACTTTTACCCATGACTCTCATTTCCTTGAAATCACAAACGGACAAGAGGACGAATACCAAATCAGTGCTTTTAGAACAACGATAAAAATGATTGCCGAAACGTGGACTAATTTCTTGTCTGCAAACAGATCTCGGCTTTCCTGATAAAACCAACAGTTTATCTTTAGACTGGAATAATTATCTTGTATATAAGATGGTAATGTTTACCAGCTTCTGATAAGCCAGACGTTCAAAGACATTCGGAAATAATATCAACGGTGCAACAAGAAAAGAACGACATTGGAAAAAGGTTTGTTTTTTCTTCGAACAATATTTGAAATGAACACCTCTCTCTCTCTCTCTCTCTCTCTCTCTCTCTCTCTCTCTCTCTCTCTCTCTCTCTCTCTCTCTCTCTCTCTCTCTATCTCTCTCTCTCATGTTTTCTTTTAATTTTCCTGAACTTTTCTTCACTGAATTTCTTTACAAACTAACAGAAGACCTTAATCTCTTAAAATTCTGTAATTTATATTTTTATAATTTTTTTTTTATCAAAATCAAACTTTGATAAAATCTACGGACATTTTATTGAAAATTTCACTAAGTTTTATCCAAACATTCCTTTTCATTTTTTTACCATGTGTTCTTGCTAAAATGTCAGCTGATTTTTATTTCACCAATTGATATTTGCAATGTACCTTTAATATATAGTGTTTTAAAGGCAAACAGAGAATTATTGGAATAAAATATCTAATAATGCAAATTTTTAAGATTCATTTACTACATATCCTATAAAATAAACATTTATTATTATTATTATTATTATTATTATTATTATTATTATTATTATTAGCTAAGCTACAACCCAGTTGGAAAAGCAAGATGCTATAAGCCCAGGGGCCCCAACAGGGAAAATGGCCCAGTGAGGAAAAGAAAAAATGAAAAATAAAATATTTTAAGAGCAGTAACAACACCAAAATAAATATTTCCTTTATAAACTATAAAAACTTGAACAAAAAAGGAGGAAAAGAAGCTAGATAGAACAGTGTGCCCGAGTGTACCCTCAAGCAAGAGAACTCTAACCCAAGACAGTGGAATACCATGGTAATAAGGTTATGGCACTATCCAAGACTAGAGAACAATGGTTTGATTATGGACTGTCCTCCTAGAACAGCTGCTTACCATGGCTAAAGAGTCTCTTCTACCCTTACCAAGAGAAAAGTAGCCACTGAACAATTATAGTGCAGTAGTTAACCCTTTGGGTGAAGAAGAATTGTTTGGTAATCTCAGTGTTGTCAGGTGTATGAGGCAGAGGAGAATGTGTAAAGAATAGGCCAGACTATTCAGTGTATATGTAGGCAAAGGAAAAATGAACCGTGACTAGAGAGAAGGATCCAATGAAGTACTGTCTGGCCAGTCTAAAGACGCCATAACTCTCTAGCGGTAGTATCTCAACGGGTGGCTGGTGCTCTGGGGATAACCCTAAAGGTTATACAATAGGTATGTTATAAGCAAGTTAATATGTGCAATTTTAGTTGTTTTAACTGTCAGTAAGGGCTCGGCCACACCGAGCGCGATGAGCGTCGCGGTAGAGGCATGACTCGGGCGGCAGGCCAGTGACACACCTCTCTTGCCTCCTCACTCCCAGCAGTCAAAGATAGCCTTCCTCGCAAACATGACGATGGTTTTTGAGTAGGAAATCACTTCCGATTGAAAATCTTTATTTTAAACTGAACAATATATTATACAAGAGTCTGGATTTACGATTTTAATAAACAGAGAAGGGAAAATAAGTTAATTTTAAAATCAATGTTGCCAGTCTCGTTTGTACGACGACAGATTAAATGAATATCTGCGTATTACACAAGTCTTTTCGTTCCAGAATTAACTAGCATTTGCATAAAATATATTGTTTAAAGGTACATACGATTCTTTTTACATTTGAAATTTCTCTACTTCATCTTTTAGATTTGTGTGCGTGTATATATATATATATATATATACATATATATATATAAATATATATATATATATATATATATATACATTTATATATATATATATATATATATAAAACTAAATGGTGATTAAATAGATTGCAAAGCACAAAAAAGCGTAGGCCTACCCACTATTTTATCACCATCCATTTGCAGTTGATTGCCATAACTTCCATTTATTTCATTTATTTTTGTTCTCCGAAACACCTCCCAATAAATTGTTGATTATTTATGGCAGGAAACTAAAAACTGAACGCGTACCCCTTCAGGAACTGATGAAAAATGGTGTAATCTTGGGTGAAGACGCTCGGAACTGCCGCGGTTTTTTAAAACATGGAACATAGCTTGGCGGCAGATGCAGCGGTTTCAGGCTTCTCGCACCTCCTATCTGGCCAGATAGTAGGTTGGCCAGGGTACAAGCCACCCGTTGAGATACTACCGCTAGAGAGTTATGGGGTCCTTTGATTGGCCAGACAGTACTACATTGAATACTTCTCTCTAGTTATGGTTCATTTTCCCTTTGCCTACACATACACTGAATAGTCTGGCATATTCTTTACATATTCTCCTCTATCCTCATACACCTGACAACACTGAGATTACCAAACAATTCTTCTTCTCTCAAGGGGTTAACTACTGCACTATAATTGTTCAGTGGCTACTTTAGCTATGGTCAGCAGCTCTTCTAGGAGAAGGAAACTCCAAAGTCAAACCATTGTTCTCTAGTCTTTGGTAGTGCCATAGCCCCTGTACCATGGTCTTCCACTGTCTTGGGTTAGAGTTCTCTTGCTTGAGGGTACACTTGGGCACACTAGTCTATCTTATTTCACTTCCTCTTGTTTTGTTAAGTTTTTATAGTTCATATAGGAGATTTTTATTCTAATGTTACTGATCTTAAAATATTTTATTTTTCCTCGTTCCCTTTCCTCACTGGGCTATTTTCCCTGTTGGAGCTCCTGGGCTTATAGCATTTAGCTTTTCCAACTAGGGTTGTGGCTTAGCAATTAATAATGATAATGATAATAATAATAATAATAATGATAATTAGGTTTCAATTTGCAACGGGAACCTCTTCCCTCTAACCTCGCTGCTGGTAGCGTTCGGTGTGGCCGAAGCCTTTATCGATGAAAAGCCTTTTCATCGCTGAGGGACAACAAACATTTGGAAGCATTTTGTTTGACCGTATATTTATTTCTTTTATTTATTCCACATATCATTTGTTTATTTGGGTATTAGAATGTATTAAGTTTCCATAATTTATTTTATTTTTTCTTAAATTTAAATGTCACAAAAGAAAAAGTAATGTTAGGTAAACTAAAGAAAACAAACAACAACGAGCCGAATGCTTCTTCTTCTTCTTATTATTATTATTATTATCATTATTATTATTATTATTATTATTATTATTATTATTATTACTTGCTAGGCTACACCTAGTTGGAAAAGCAGAATGCTATAAGCCCAGGGGCTCCAACAGGGAAAATAGCACAGAGAGGAAAGGAAAAAATGAAAAATAAAATATCTTAAGGAGAGTAACAACATTAAAATAAATATCTCCTATATAAACTATAAAAACTTTAACAAAACAAGAGGAAAAAATAAAGGATAGAATAGTGTGCTCGAGTGTACCTTAAGCAAGAGAACTCTAACCCAAGACAGTGGAAGACCATGGTACGGAGGCTATGACACTACCGAAGAATCGAGAATAATGGTTTGATTTTGGAGTGTCCTTCTCCTAGAAGAGCTCCTTACCATAGCTAAAGAGTCTCTTCTACCCTTACCAAGAGGAAAATACCCACTGAACAATTACAGTGCAGTAGTTAACCCCTTGGGTGAAGAAAAATTGTTTGGTAATCTCAGTGTTGTCAGGTGTATGAGGACAGAGGAGAATGTGTAAAGAATAGGTCAGACTATTCGGCGTATGTGTAGGCAAAGAGAAAGAACCGTAACCAGAGAGAAGGATCCAATGTAGCACTGTCTGGCCAGTCAAAGGACCCCATAACTCTATGGTTGTAGTATTACCAACGAAGGAAAAGAAAGAAAAGAGATTAGAGCACAATTGAAGAATTGTACAGTAAGTATAGTTAAGGAGTCGGTTCATAAGCTAAGTATCTGGGAGAATAGTACACAGAGAAAGGAAAGAAAGAAGTGAAGAATAATAAGAAACTCAAAAGGGTCGCGTAATTGGTCAAAGGAATATGTAAATATGGAGACAAAGAGAGTAGGAAAAATATAATTGAAAGTCAGAAAAAATATATGAAATAATGGTTGAACAAAATTTGCTAATATAGAAATCTGGATTCAAATAAGAGATGAAGATATCAAATATCTTGAAAACCTGCAATGCAGAATGATAACAAATATGTATGAACAACCGTCAACTAGGCTGCTTCATACTGCTTCATAGTAGAAACAGTAATATGGCTCGCAGTGTCTTGCAGAAAGAACATAAAAGATTAATTCTCTCCCATAATAACATCATAAATTGATGGAAAGAGAGAGAGAGAGAGAGAGAGAGAGAGAGAGAGAGAGAGAGAGAGAGAGAGAGAGAGAGTGATGACACTAGAAGGAGAGAGAGACCGAGTAGTCAGAGAGATAACTAAGGGTCAGTTGAAGAACCCCTAATGGAAAGTGTTGGAACAGCAGCATTAAAGAGATTTGTTGTAAATATAAAATGAAAATTGGAGAATTGATAAATTGTGGGAAAAAAGACTTTGAAAAAATTTAAGGAAATAATTATGGAAAAGATAGAGGAAACTATTGAAAAGAATAAGATATATAGAAGAGAGTGGCTCACAACCTTCTATTATACGAATGGATATGGATAAGACAATACCAATAATAAAGAAAGGGTTAAAAATGTTCAAAATAAAAGCAAATTTCAGGGGTAGGCTATAGGCATAGAGGATGTTTTTGACCTGTGCAAAGTATAAAGAGATAACAAAGAACGTATCTTTTCATAGTAAAAATTAGGAAGACTAAAAGAACATGTTGTGAATTCTTAGCAGAAGGCTGACACAATACATGATAATAAATTGCAAATGTTGGTTTTCAAGTATGAATATTACTTGAAATACAATTTTTATTGGTGCTTAGTCACCAATTATGGGTGATTTTTTTTATCAACCTTAAATTTCTGTATTTAAGAAGCTGTTTAGCCTGTTTTTTTTTTATATAATTTATTACTTAAATAACCTTTGTAAACATATAGATCCGTTGAATTTTATAATTGATATAAAAAATGCTAGTTTATACACAATTAATCAAAACCTGTAAACTACCGGTTCATATAACTGAGCAGTCTTAAACACGGGTTTATTTATCAATGTTATGGTTAAGAATAAGTTAGTTAACTGATAAAAAGCTTGTATATGCACAGAAGCACGATTTTATTGTAGTGTATGTGATAAGATATCAAGAAAAGTGCAATTTAATTACAATAAAATCTAGATATTGGCAATGAAAGATCCAATGAAATCTATCAAAGTCTACCATAAAACGTTTTCTTTAAATGAATCTAAATGTCAAGAATACATTGCCAGACGTATGATAAAAAATAGTTTCAAAATTCCTTAATAAATAAATAAATATCAGATTTGTTGATGTAAAATTAATAGAATCTGTCTACTAACATTTTATTATCGAAGTTTATCATAAAACGTTTTCTTTAAAAGAATCGAAATGTCAAGAATTTATTGTCAGACGTACGATAACAAATAGTTTCATATTCCTTAATAGATAAATATCAGATTTTATATATGTAAAATTAATAGAATATGTATATTTAACATTTTATATATGAATAAATATTACTGAGAAATAATTATATACAAAGTTTCGTTTATGAGGTTTGACATTGTACGACAACTTCTGATTTTTTTCAAGCCACTGCCGAGTAGGGGTCTATTCGTACGATAATTATTATACATGTATGACTATTTTAGGTCCGGTATGGTGTACGATACATACCTTAGGTATATACATGTGTGTGTTCAATTATACAATTTTTCTAAATTATTTTGAAATAAGTTAATCATGTAACTCCTTAATAATTATCTTGAAAGTGTGTACGACAACTTTGGTTGATAAACAACAATTTTAAGGCTTGTGTACGATAATCCAGTGGAAATAATCTGGCAAGCTGCTGCTGCTGCCGAGTGCCAATGTAAACAAACAGTCTATCATCATGCCGGACAGCTCGAATCTTCGCCAAGTTAATTCTTCGATTTTCGTAAATTCTTCGTCAATTCCACCTTTATTATCTACAAAAGTAAGTTTATATTACGAATGAATCTCTTTATTATTGTTTATGATTCCGTAATTATGTTTTCTAATGTACAAGTTCAATTTATGACAGGACCGGCTGAAGCCCTTACAGTGACCCTAAGCAAGATTGGATATATGGCGTCCATTGGTCCACAACAGCACATGTGCTTAGTTATTACGTTTGCTCGATCATTTCATGCAATGTAAAGGCATGACTAACCGAATGGAGGTTGCTAATTCTTAAAATGGTACAGAATTCAATTTTCAGTTTAAACTTCAACTGCGTACTTTGGTTCCTATTGGGTTTTTATTTTAGTTTAGTACAATATTATTTAGGACATTGGAACTTAAATAATCTATTAGATCTCTCTAAATACATTGTTTTGAAGCCCATGGCCTACTGTCGGCAGCCACTGTTAATGGAGATACAGAATTTAATAAAGAAAAGTATTTAATTTAATAAATTGAACATTTAGGTTTTATTTTACATTAACACAATTTTCCCAAAACTATTTCAGTAATTTCAAGCAAATTTTAATCAATAATTATGACGTTCCTTTAAACTGATAACCATGAATCGCTGGGTTATGATTATCGAGGGAATCAAATCTAACTTGTATAATTGATAACCCCGAAACACTAGCCCATGGGCTGATGCTGGTAGCAATACGTTCCGCCTGCCAGAACATTTGAGCAATGAGGTCATGTTTAATCACTAGCGAAGCGAGCTTGCATTAGAGAAAAAGCGGTAAAATTTGAGTTATGGACGTGACAACATTTTGATCATATAATTTTTCCTGTAGTAAATACTGAAATGTGCTTTCACTGAAATTGATCTTAATTTCAGCAGCAAATAAACTGAAAACCCATTAAACAGTCTTAGACCGCAGATATATTTTAGATGGTATTGATTAAAAATTTTACTCTGAAGATAGATATGCATTATGCATATACATAGATCTGGTATGTGTTTAGATGCATTACTGTATTTTGTACAATGTATGTTATTGATAAGTGTACTGTATTACGCACTGATATTCCATTTGACAATTTTCAATATTAAACTTACCCGATAATCATGTAGCTGTCAACTCCGTTGCCCGACAGAATTCTATGGAGGGATACGCCAGCTATCACAATACTAGAAGGGGGTGTACTTACCAGCGCCACCTGTGGCCAGGTACTCAAGTACTTCTTGTTGACACCTCCTCAATTATTCCTCTGTCGTGCTTCCGGCAAGACGTTCTGGGATACGCTTATGGTCTTCGAGTATTTTCACGGCTAATTGGTGAAGTATTCTCTCAGATTAACGGCTGTCGCTTTACTGGAAACCTTCTTATATTAGCTAGATAGCTTTTATATAGTCCTGATTTACGGTTAACGATTTTTTGCTTGATTTTGGAACCCCCTTTGACTTACTCTTTGGATTCAAGATGTCTGACATTTCGCAAGCTCCCTCCCATAGACGATGTAGGTCTTGCAATAGGCGTATTCCGAAGGCCTCGGTAGATCCTCACACCGCTTGTTCTGACTGTAGGGACAGACCCTGTCAGTTAGAAAATCGATGTGAGGAATGCGCCGGACTTTCGGAATTGGAATTTGTCCGTCTTTTGAAATATTCAACTAAGTTAGAGAGAGGTAGAGTTAGGAGGAGTTCTTCTCACTCTTCACTGTTTTCCTCACCTCATGATCCCCTACCTTTTCCTACCCCTGTAGTGGCTACCCCCGAACCTACTGTTTGCCCTCCGCCTGATATGTCTGTTGTTTTGCGTGCTATTCAGGCCTTAGGCGATAAAGTAGAGTCAGTGGTAAGTGACCATAAGTCTCTGATGGCCGAAGTAAAGGAACTTAAGGTCAAGAGTGCAGTGGGTGGAATTAGTGCCAGTGCTGTGACGAGTGCTAGTGTCAGTGCAGTGCCAAGTGCTAGTGTCAGTGCCAGTGTGGTGCGTGAGGATATTTCTGTGCGAGCCAGTCGTCCTCCCAGTCCGGGACCTCTTGCAAGCTCCCAAGCCCAGGGGAGAAGCAATGTCGAAGGGCATAAGGGTTCGGCAGGCCTTGTTAGGCGCACAGAAGTATCCTCGGTGGTTGCGGGCGTGTCTTCCAAAGACCGTCACTCCCACCTGCAGACGATTGAGCCCGTCTTTATCTCGTCCGCTGATCAACTGTCTGGGAAGAAACGTTGGTCTCAGGTCTCGAGACCGCTTAAACGCAGAGTCCAGTCCGCGAGTGCTCAGCCAGGTTGCAGTCATTGGCTCAGCTCTGACTCGCCTCAGTCATCTGTCGACTGCACTCCGCCCAAGAGGAGTAAGGTTCTGCCACAACAGAGCTCGACTGTTAAGGCTTTTCCTCAGTCTGCTGTCGTTTCTGCCGATCCCAAGTGGTCTCTTCTTCAGTCCATGCAAGCACAGCTTTCGGACTTGATGCGTGAGTGTCGGGCTGAGAGTGTTGTGCCTCCGCCTCCGCCTACACTCCCTCCGCCTGCTCTCGCTCCGCCTGCGTTCGCTCCGCCTGCGCTCGCTCCGCCTGATCGCAGTACCTGCCAGGCGTACGATGTTGAGCCACATTCTGAGTTTGCTGTTCCCAGTGGTGTTCAGCCTCCGCCTTCGTTAAGGCAACCTTTGCTATGGGATCAGGAGGATTATACCTCTCTTCCTCCGCCTCCCCTTGCTGCTCCACCAGTGGTGCAACTCTCGGTTGAGGTACAACAACCTCTTCCGTCCATGAGTCAGTCTCCTCAGCTCTCGCTGCAGCGAGCTCAACCCTCCACCAGGCAAGCACCACTACACCTTGGCCTTGCGCCTCAGGAGCCTCAGCTTGCGAGACATTTACCTTGTTCTGCGCAGCCTCAACCTCTTCATGCTCCGCTCATACCACAGGAACAGGAACTTGCTACTCCGCTTCCTCCAACCGCTCAGCAAGCGCTAGCCTTGGGTTCAACCACTCATGCTAGGAGTCAGCCTCCTCCACCCATGCGCCTTCCTTCTGCTTCGTCTGTTATTCAGCCTTTGCAGTCTGAGCCTCAGGTTTTCCCTCAACAGACACTTGAAGAGGAAACCACTAATATTGTTCCTTCTCGTTCTGACTCTGCAGTTCAGCATTCTTGTCCGATCTCTTCGCTACACTCTGGTGATGAGGTTTCGGATGATGAGGAGGCACACCTGGATCCCTCATCAGATGTGGATGAATCCAAGCTTTCTCCACAGTCTATTGATTTTCGTAAGGTCTTGGCTCTACTTAGGGAGGTTTACCCAGACCACTTTGTCTCTGCTATTCCCCGCTCTCCACCATCTGAGTTTTCGCTGGGCGTACAACAAGCTAAGTCCACCTATACTAAGCTAGTCCTAGCTAGATCCTCTAAGAGGGCTTTAAGGATCTTAGGGGAATGGCTGCAGTCTAAGCAACACCTTGGCAAGACTTCCTTCATGTTCCCTCCAACGAAGCTCACTTCGAAAGCGAGCGTTTGGTATGCCACAGGGGAAGCACCAGGCTTGGGAGTACCTGCCTCTGCCCAGGCTGACTTCTCAAGTCTGGTAGACTCGCCTCGGAGAACTGCTATGAGGCGCTCTAAGGTTTGTTGGACCTTCTCAGACCTGGATCACTTACTGAAAGGGATGTTTAGAGCATTTGAAATGTTCAACTTTCTCGACTGGTGCCTGGGGGCCCTCAGCAAGAAGACCTCTCCTGCGGACAAAGATTCTGCCATGCTATTAATGTCCTGCATGGATAAGGCCATTAGAGATGGATCGGGTGAGCTAGCGTCGATGTTTGTATCAGGGGTGTTGAAGAAAAGGGAACAACTGTGTACCTTCCTTTCCGCCAGCATTACACCTTGCCAACGGTCACAACTCCTTTTTGCTCCGCTCTCGAAGTTCCTCTTCCCCGAAGAGCTGGTTAAGGACTTGTCTGCTGCCCTGATACAAAAGGATACACACGATCTTGTAGCCTCATCGGCTCGTAAGTCTAAGGTTGCTACCTCAGTCCCCAAGACTTATCGCTCCCCAGTGGCTGATACCCCTGCTACGAGGTTCATACCGCCCTTTCGTGGTAGAGCCCCCAGCCGAGGAAGCTCCCGTCCAGACTCTCACAGGAGAAAGTCTAGGAAAGGATCCAGGACATCTAAAGGAAAAAACTGACTCTCCGCATCTCCAGACAACAGTAGGAGCCAGACTCAAGATCTTCTGGCGAGCCTGGGAGAAGAGAGGTGCAGACGCCCAGTCTGTCAGTTGGCTGAGGAACGGTTACAGGATTCCATTCTGCCTCAAACCACCTCTGACCACATCGCCCATCAACCTCTCTCCCAACTACAAAGAAGAGGACAAGAGGCTAGCATTGCACCAGGAGGTGTCGCTACTTGTGCAGAAGAAGGCAGTGGTTATAGTCCGGGACCATCAATCCCCGGGCTTCTACAACCGTCTCTTTCTTGTGGCCAAGAAGACAGGAGGTTGGAGACCGGTGCTGGACGTCAGCGCTCTCAACGAGTATGTCACCAAGCAGACGTTCACGATGGAGACGACCAAGTCGGTCTTAGCAGCGGTCAGACAGGAGGACTGGATGGTCTCGTTGGACTTGAAAGATGCATACTTTCACGTTCCTATTCATCCAGACTCCCAACCTTTCCTGAGATTCGTTTTCGGAAAGGTTGTCTACCAATTCCAAGCCCTGTGTTTTGGCCTAAGCACAGCTCCTATGGTCTTTACTCATCTGATGAGGAATGTAGCAAAATTCCTACACTTGTCGAACATCAGAGCCTCCCTCTACCTAGACGACTGGCTGTTGAGAGCCTCCACGAGTCGTCGTTGTCTGGAGAATCTCAATTGGACTTTAGACTTAATCAGAGACCTAGGTCTATTAGTCAATATAGAGAAGTCTCAACTCATTCCCTCCCAATCCATTGTGTACCTGGGAATGGAGATTCGGAGTCAGGATTTTCGGGCTTTTCCATCGGCCCCCAGGATAAGCCAGGCCCTAGAGTGCATCATGAGCATGCTGAAGAGGAGCAGTTGCTCAGTGAGACAGTGGATGAGTCTCACAGGGACCCTCTCATCACTGGCCCTGTTTGTCGAGCTAGGGAGACTCCACCTCCGCCCTCTTCAATTCCATCTTGCAGCTCATTGGGACAAGGGTTCGACTCTCGAAGCAGTCTCTATCCCTATCAACCAAGAGATGAAGACCACTCTCCTGTGGTGGAAGCACAACCTCCTTCTCAAGGAGGGTCTATCGTTGGCCATTCAGACCCCCAATCTTCATCTCTTCTCAGATGCATCGGACTCGGGCTGGGGTGCAACCTTGGACGGACGGGAATGCTCGGGAACGTGGAACGAGGAACAAGGATTACTCCACATCAACTGCAAGGAGCTGCTAGCAGTTCATCTAGCCCTGTTGAACTTCAAGTCCCTCCTGCTAGGCAAAGTGGTGGAGGTGAACTCAGACAATACCACAGCCTTGGCTTACATCTCCAAGCAAGGAGGGACCCATTCGAGGAGCCTATACGAGATCGCAAGGGACCTCCTCATTTGGTCAAGAGGTCTAAACCTCACTCTGGTCACGAGGTTCATTCAGGGCGATATGAACGTCTCAGCAGATCGCCTAAGCAGAAGGAATCAGGTCATTCCCACGGAATGGACCCTCCACAAGAGTGTGTGCAACAGACTTTGGACCTTGTGGGGTCAACCTACCATAGATCTGTTTGCCACCTCCATAACCAAGAGACTTCCGCTGTATTGTTCCCCTGTTCCAGACCCTGCAGCAGTTCATGTGGATGCTTTTCTACTGAACTGGTCCCATCTCGACCTGTACGCATTCCCACCGTTCAAGATAATAAACAAAGTTCTGCAGAAATTCGTCTCGCACGAAGGGACACGGCTGACGCTGGTTGCTCCCCTTTGGCCTGCAAGAGAATGGTTCACAGAGGTACTTCAATGGCTAGTCGACTTCCCCAGGACTCTACCTCTAAGAGTGGACCTTCTACGTCAACCTCACGTAGACAGGTTGCACCCAAACCTCCACGCTCTTCGGCTGACTGCCTTCAGACTGTCGAAAGATTCGCTAGAGCTAGAGGCTTTTCGAAGGAGGCAGCCAGTGCGATTGCCAGAGCAAGAAGGGTTTCCACTCGTAGAGTCTACCAGTCTAAGTGGGAGGTCTTCCGAAGCTGGTGTAGAGCCAATTCAATATCCTCTACCAATACCTCTGTGACCCAAATAGCTGACTTCTTTCTACATCTTAGGAATGAGAGATCCCTTTCAGCACCTACGATTAAAGGATATAGGAGTATGTTGGCTTCAGTTCTCCGCCACAGAGGTTTGGACCTGTCTTCCAACAAGGACCTTCAAGACATTCTTAAGTCTTTTGAGACGTCTAAAGAACGTCGTCTTTCCACTCCAGGCTGGAATCTAGACGTAGTCTTAAGGTTCCTTATGTCATCTAGGTTCGAACCTCTCCAGTCAGCTTCCTTCAAGGACCTTACCCTCAAGACTCTTTTTCTCGTTTGCCTTGCAACAGCTAAGAGAGTCAGTGAGGTTCATGCCTTCAGCAAGAACATTGGTTTCACAACCGAATCTGCAACATGTTCTTTTCAGCTTGGATTCCTAGCAAAGAACGAGCTTCCTTCACGTCCTTGGCCTAGATCGTTCGAAATACCTAGCCTCTCCAACATGGTAGGTAACGAACTAGAGAGAGTTCTTTGCCCTGTCAGAGCTCTCAAATATTATCTTAAGAGGTCTAAACCTATTCGAGGACAGTCAGAAGCCTTATGGTGTGCCATCAAGAAACCTTCGAGACCCATGTCCAAGAATGGGGTTTCGTATTATATAAGGTTTCTGATCAGAGAAGCACATTCTCACTTAAAGGAGGAAGACCTTGCATTGCTGAAGGTAAGGACCCACGAAGTAAGAGCCGTAGCTACTTCGATGGCCTTTAATAAAAACCGTTCTCTGCAGAGCATAATGGATGCAACCTATTGGAGGAGCAAGTCAGTGTTTGCATCATTTTATCTGAAAGATGTCCAGTCTCTTTACGAGAACTGCTACACCCTGGGACCATTCGTAGCAGCGAGTGCAGTAGTAGGTGAGGGCTCAGCCACTACATTCCCTTAATCCCATAACCTTTTTTAACCTTTCTCTTGAATACTTTTATTGTTGTTTTTATGGTTGTTACGGTAGGCTAAGAAGCCTTCCGCATCCTTGGATTTGGCGGGTGGTCTATTCATTCTTGAGAAGCGCCTGGGTTAAAGGTTTGGTAGAGGTCCTTTAGTAGGGGTTGCAACCCCGTGTACTTTGGCACCTTTGGGTTGATTCAGCCTCCAAGAGGAACGCTGCGCTCAGTAAGGAAGACGAACTTTAAATAAAGAGGCAGAGTAACGGTTCTATTCGACTTCCTTACCAGGTACTTATTATTTCATTGTTATTTGAGATAACTGTTATATGAAATATGGGATACTTAGCTATCCTTTAATCTTGTACACTGGTTTTCACCCACCTCCCTGGGTGTGAATCAGCTACATGATTATCGGGTAAGTTTAATATTGAAAAATGTTATTTTTATTAGTAAAATAAATTTTTGAATATACTTACCCGATAATCATGATTTAATCGACCCTCCCTTCCTCCCCAGAGAGAACCAGTGGACCGAGGAATAATTGAGGAGGTGTCAACAAGAAGTACTTGAGTACCTGGCCACAGGTGGCGCTGGTAAGTACACCCCCTTCTAGTATTGTGATAGCTGGCGTATCCCTCCATAGAATTCTGTCGGGCAACGGAGTTGACAGCTACATGATTATCGGGTAAGTATATTCAAAAATTTATTTTACTAATAAAAATAACATTTTCAGGACCTTTTGCCATGACATCGATGATGTACGACGCCATATACAAAGCTCTAGGCACGTCACGTTTTGTCGCCTCAGGTCAGATGGGAGGCGGATGCATCAATGAGGGGACGTCTATGAGGTGGAGGACAGAAATGTCTATGTGAAGAAAAGCTTTTAAGGAAAAGGTACAGCATTTTAAGTACCTTTAACCCTTCACATAAATCCTATAGTTCATGGAAAAGGTATTTCAACCTTATCAAAGTTTTATCAAAAGTCAGTTGTTCTGTCACTAAATACAAATCCTCCGCTATTTATAGGGGAATTCGCCGAAAGACGAACCATGATAATTTTAGCTAGGGAAAACCACCCCAACCACTAGTTAGTGGTAGGGGTAGCTGGCTAACGTGCTCACTCACACACCTTTGCTGAGCAACCACTTTGCTTTCTGGCTCGGTAGCAGACGGACGTTGCCGCTCTCTCCCGCCAAGACTAGCCGTTTGAGTAATACTTTTATGCTTTTACTTTTCCAACTGTGTGTAGACCTTGTTCCATGCATACCTGTCCTGGTCCCAAAGGCCGACCTGCAGTACCATTAAGTCCTCCCTTGAGACGGGACCCCACAGCCTGTGTCTGGGTAGCTGGGACCATCAGTGTGATCGGGACAACACCTGTGATGAGTGTAGGGAGTGGTCTGCCTCCCAGTGGGAGAGATATGGACGTAGGAAAAGGAAGTCAAAGTGAGATTCTTTGCCTTCAGGGTCTTCCTCAAAGTCGAAGAAATCTCTTAACTTCTTTTATGACTACTCGATCTCATCCTGAGTCTACTCCTCTGCCGGTCCTCACTGGGAACGGCTGATTAGTAGTGCAGCCCTGTTAACTCCAGGTCAACCTTGTGGGCCAAAGGATGGTAGTTTCCCCTAGCAATTCAGTCCTGGCCCTTCACCTAGGGAGCACCTGCTCTCTTTCTGATTTGTTTGTTTTTTTGGCTAACTTTGGTCGTTGATGGTCCCCCTTCGAAGAAGTTCTGTTCGAACTCTTTTAGTTGAGGGGTGAGCGGAAGCGCACTCCAACTCTCTCAGAGGTAGAGCCTTCCGCCTTAGGCGCAGGTGCTGCTGCCCGTCAGTCAGACTTCTGTGGCTGAAGCCCAAGGTTATACTTCTCCTGGGGTAGAGAGGGAAAGCAAGGTCCTAGGCATGTTCCTCCTTTGGGAGAACGTCCCTCTCTTGTGCGAGAGAGGGTAATTCATGACCAGCATGTGGATTTCGCCTATACTTCTCCTGCTAGTTCTGGGGGAAACCATAGTCCTAGGCGCCATTCTCCTTCAGGAGAACTTTTCTCTCATTTGAAAACCAGGCTTGTGAGTAGAGTCCTCCACTGAGGAATCTGTTTGACGTTCCCCTTGAGGGGTCTGTCAAGTGAAGGAGTTTTTGACCCCTTGCCACCCCGGGTGTGTTCCTCCCCCTGATGTAATGAGACGCCTGTTTGAACCTTTATGTTCTTGTCTCGTGGTTTCTTCTGGTTCTCATGACGGTTACGCTGAGCCTTTGGGTTCCTGTTATGCTGAGCCTCCGGGCTCCTGAATCCTGGGCTTTTGGGTTCTCGTTAAGCCGAGCCTTCTGGCTCGCAGGACTCCCGTTACGATGAGCCTTCGGGTTTCGTAACCTGGAGCTTTCTAGCTCCTGTCTTGATTAGCCTTCGGGCTCTCATAACATTGGTCTCCAGGGACCTTATCACACAGAACTCGCGGGTTTTCATGACATGGGTTTTTGCAACCCAGAATCTCCAGGTTCTCGTCGCACGGAACCTCTTGGTTCTCGTGCCCGTGAGCCTTCATGCTCTTGTGACATTGGACTTTTGGGCCCTCGTCATGTTGAACCTTGGGGTTCTCGTGACTCATAGCCTTTAGGCTCGTGTGTCGCGGAGCCTTTGCGCTCTTGCTATGACGACCCCCACGGATCTCATTACCAGATGTTTTTCGGCCAAGAGAGATCGTATCCCTGTTCAGGAAAACCCTCTCTCCAGACGAGATGCCGCTTACCACAAACCAGGAGAAGGTTGCGAAGTATGCCATGCAGGCTACTTCATAGCTGGACCTTTGGTTGGGATCTGTGGGCCACTTGATCAGGTCTCAGGACTGGTTGATGGAAACCTTCCTCTTGTCTGGCATCAGGACAATCAAGTTCCTCTCACACCAGGTTGTCAATCTGTGGGCGAATACCATCCTCATGAGATGGGATTCGATCATTGAGAAGTTCCATTGATAGCTCCCACGGGCTGATGTTTCTAGGCTGAAAAACTTATCTTTCGAGGGGAGTTCTCTTTTCGAACCAGTAGACGTTGAGCTGGTGGTGGAAGTCCAACCAGACCAGGACTCCTTCCTCCAAAATGCCTTGACATCAAGGCCGTACCAACCTCTGTCCCAGAAGAAACGGTCTTCTTCCAAACCGCAGATGAATGGGGCTAGGATCCCAAGACAGCAGGGCCGTAATATGTCTAATAATTCCTTTCAAGGTAACAGTAGAGTTTCGAAGTCCTCCCGTGGAGGTAGAGGGAACGGGATCTGGCAGAGGCCAATCCTGCTAGGACCGGCAATCCTCCCACCTATCCGCATCCTTGGGGGATGCCTGCAAAGCTGTTTGCTAAGGTGGCTGCAGCTTGGGGGTGAACCCTTGACAGTCAATGTGATTCGTTCAAGGTATCACGTCTCGTTCATTGGATCTCTCCCTCTACTGACTTGGGATCCAGTCCCAATGAGCTCCTATGTGAAGGGATCCGCAAAAATACTGGCCCTTCGGGCCGAAGTCCAGACCATGTTGGATAATGGTGCTCTCCAAGAGGTCTTCAGCGGGTCTCTAGGCTTCTTCAGTCGACTCTTTCTTGTGATAAAGGCACCTGGAGGCTGGAGACCAGTCATCGACCTCTCAGCCATGAACAAGTTTGACAATCAAACTTCGTTGTAGATGGAGACAACCGACACGGTCAGACAAGGGATAAGACATCAGGACTTCATGTGTACACTGGATCTTAAGGACGCATACTTCCAGATCCCAGTCCGTCTGTCTTCCAGGAAATATATAAGAATCATGCCCAATTAGAAACAAGACCAGTTTAAGGTGCTGTGTTTTGGTCTTTCTTTGGCACCTCAGGTCTTTTTTAGGGTGTTCGACTTTTTGTTATCTTGGGCTCACAGAATCGGCATCCATCTTATAAGATATCCGAACGACTGGCTGATTCTAGCAGACTCGGTGACGACCCTTCTTCAACACCGAGACAAACTTCCGAGGCTTTGCCAAGATCTGGGGATCATGGTAAACCTCAAGAAGTCTCATCTGCTACCCTCTCAAAGACTGGTATACCTGGGCATGATAATAGACACCAAATGGCACAAAGTATTTCCGTCAGATGAAAGAATTCAGATGCTGATGAAGGTAGCACGGCCCTTCCTCAGATGAGAAGAGTTACCAGCGCAGAGCTAGTTAAGTCTTTTAGGCCACCTATTATCTCTGTCCTGTCTTGTACCCAACAGTCTCCTCAGAATGCGATCCCCCAGTAGCGACTCAAGTCTCAATGGAATCAGGCCTCCGATTCCCTGGACACCTTAGTTCGTCTAGGATCAGAGGTACAGACGGACCTCTGGTGGTGGTTGGCAGGAGAGAACCTCCGCAAGGTGGTCAATCTTCTCGCCCCTCTCCAGGAATTGACGCTCTTTTCAGGTGCATCAAAAGGAGGGTGTGGGGCCCACTTGCTGCACCACACCATCTCTGGCCAGTGGTCTGAATCAGAAAGGTACCAGCATATAAATCTCTAAGAGATGAGGGCAGCCTTCCTTGCCCTCCAACAGTTTCACCAGTTCCTTGCGAGTCACTCCGTGGTGTTGAGGAGCAACAAAACCACGGTAGTAGCTTACCTAAACCAGCAAAACTGTACCTTTTCGCTGCCCCTGCGCCATTTAGCAATAGAGATACTGTACTCAGATTGCTCACTTCATTCCAAGCACGAGGAATGTGCTTGCAGACAATCTAAGCAGAGCGACTCAGATAGTGGGCTCCGAGTGGTCTTTGAATCGTCTAGTAGCCAACAAAGTCCTGACTTTGTGCGGTTCACCCCTACTGTGGACCTGTTCAGGACTGCCCTGAATTTCAGGCTCCCATTCTACTTTTTCCCAACCTTGGTCCCCCAGGTTCTCTGGCGAGATACATTCCAACAACTGTGGGCCAGCATCGATGTGTACTTATTTCCCTCTTGCTGTCTAATGAGAAAAGTCCTTAACCAAGTCATGATAAGCTGAAACTTATCAATAGCCCTAATATCTTTGCTATGGCATCACACAGAGGGGTTCCTAGACATTCTGCAGCTCCTGACGGAGCTTCCGAGGGAACTTCCTCCACGACATGATCTACTCAAACAGCAACATGCCAACATCTTCCACAGAGCCATAGCATTGCTTCGACTTCATGTCTGGAGACTGTCCAGCATCTCCTCTCTCAGAGAGGATTTTTGTAACGAGTTGCAGAAAGGATGTCTAGACACCTCAGATGTTCTTCAGTGTTAGTCTACCAGGCTAAGTGCTGTGTTTTCTGTGGTTAGTGTCGTGGAAGGGGTTTCACTCCCCTTGATGCCTCTATTCCAACAATAGCGGAGTTCCTTGTACACCATTGGCAAGAAATGCTTCTCTTGGCTACGGCAGTCAAAAGCTACCGCTCAGCCTTAGGTCTCACCTTTAAACTGAAAGGAATAGATATTTCCTCCTTTTTGGAACTTTCTCTACTCACATCGTTGAGATTACTTGTCCCCAGTCGGAAGTTAGACTTCCTCCTTGGAACGTGGTTTGTGTCCTTCAGTCCCTGAACGGTGCCTCCTACGAACCATTACGGCAGGCAACAGATCGCCACCTTTCCTTAAAGACGGTGCTCCTACTTGCTTTAGCCTCAGTCAAGTGAGTCTGTGAACTGCATGGTCTATTATACAACATTTCCAATTCAAGAGGATGGGGAGAAGTAATACTCAGCGTTGTCCCTGAGTTCATTGTTAACACTCAAAATCCTGGGGTATTAGATCCTAGATTCAGTCCCTTCAGGATCGAGAGTCTCTTTTCTGTTACTGAAGATCCAGACCAACTGGTACTTTGCCCAGTAAGGAGTCTGAGGTGTGTCAGCAATGTTTGTCAGCATGGGAAAGGTCAAGAGAAGGGTCACAAAGAATACAATTTCTTCTTGGGTTCGCAGGGTCTTTGACCTTATACAGTCCTGACCCAGAGCTCATGACGTTGGGGGCATTGCAATGTCCCTGGCGTTCAAAAAGAGCTACTCTGTGGCGCAAGTACTGCAAGGGGGCGTGTGGAAGTGTCAGACGACCTTCACCGCCCACTTCCTGGAAGATGTACCCAACAGGAACATGGATATATTTTCCATTGGTCTTGTAGTGGCTGCACAAATGGACTGAATACCTCAAGCTCCTTGATGGACAAGTAGCAGAGGGTTGAGGGCTAAAGTTACCTGGGTTAGTCTGGGATGAATGAGCAGAATGAATTGCGCCTTTCTTTCCTTCATCTTTTCCCCCTCTGGGGAATCGGCATGACGGTACTCAGCACAGCTGACCTCACCTCTCTGTAGGTAAGTTCCGTTTCCCTTGTGTAACCTAAGTATAGAAATGATAATACTTGTTGCGTCCCCAATACCTCTTGCGGGGGGCCATTGGGTAGTCTCAGTACTCTCAGATTCCTATGACGCTAGATCCTATAACTAGACCAGCCACATTGCTAGTATCACAAACACAGCTTGCGCAGGCTGCTAATAGTGCAGAGCACAAATATTTTAGCGAGGGCAGGGTCCCTACTTCCTACGATCTATATAGTATGGGAGAGAAGCCCAGGTCAAGTGCCGAAAGCCAGTTGGTACAGATTTCTCCCTCGTGATAGGTAAGTCATCTCCTATAAATAGTGAAGGGCTTGTATTTAGTGATGGAACTAATGACAAATTTGAAAGTAATTTGTATTTTTCAATATTAAACTTAGCCGGTGATCATATAAGCTGCAACTCTGTTGCTCGACAGAAAAACCTACGGTCAAAATACGCCAGCGATCGCTATGCAGGTGGGGGTGTACATCAACAGCGCCATCTGTCGAGCAGGTACTTAGTACTCCAAGTAAACAAAGAACCAATTTTGACGGAGCGACATGTTCTTGCGGTAAGCAAGCGAGGTCGCAATGGCCCTCACTTCGTGAGCTTGCACTTTTAAAAGTCCGAAGTGTTCCTCCTCACACAAGAGATGCGCTTCTCTTATCACTTCCCTCAGGAAAAAGGACAAAGCGTTCTTGGAAAGGGGCTTTTGAGGATCTTTCACAGAACACCACAGGGAGCTAGAAGAGCCTCTCACACTTTTTGTACGAGACAAGTAGGTCTTGAGGGCTCGTACTGGACAGAGCAGCCTCTCTTGCTCTTGACCCACTAGGTTGGTCAAGTTAGGAACCTCAAAGGTCCTCGGCCAGGGCTTAGAAGGGTTCTCGTTCTTAGCGAGAAAGTCTAATCTCAAGGCACAAACTGCCCCATTCAGATTGAAGCCTACCTGTTTTTCAATTGCATGGACCTCACTAACTCTTTTAGCTGTTGCTAAGGCCAAAAGAAAGAGGGTCTTCTTGGTAACCTCCCTAAGGGGAGCCTGTGAGATGGGCTCAAATCTCTTGGTGCACAGAAATTTAAGAACCACATCAAGGTTCCAAGAAGGGGGCTTTAACTGGGTCTGCTTGGTCGTCTCAAAAGACTTCAAGAGGTCATGTAAGTCCGTATCGCGAGACAAGTCCAAGCCTCTATGCCGACAGACGGAAGAGAGCATACTTTTGTACCCTTTGATAGTGGACACAGCTAGCTTAGCGTCCTGTCTGAGGTACAACAAGAAATCCGCAATCTGGCTCACAGAGGTAGTGGATGAGGAAATCTTGTGCTTCCTACACCAAGCCCTAAAAGTCTCCCACTTGGACTGGTAGACCCTCTGCGAAGAGACCCTCCTCGCTCTGGCGATAGCTTTCGCAGCTTGCGCTGAAAAGCCTCTCGATCTGACGAGCTTCTCGATAGTCTGAAGGCAGTCAGATTGAGAGCGAGGGGGTTTTGATGATATCTCTCGAAGTGGGGTTGTCTGAGCAGATTTGGACTTGCAGGGAGGCTTCTTGGAAAGTCCATCAACAAGTCCACCACCTCCGTGAACCATTCCCTCATCGGCCAGAACGGAGCTATCAGGATCATCCGTCCCGAATCGAGGAGGGCGAATTTCCTGACAACCAGATTGATGATCTTGAACGGGGGAAAAGCATAAGTGTCCATCCCCGTCCAATCCATCAAGAAGGCGTCTACTGCTATTGCCTCTCTGTCCGGAACTAGGGAGCAATAGATGGGGATCCTCTTGGATAAATTGGAGGCGAAAAGATCGATGAGGGGTCTCCCCCACAGCCTCCAGAGACTCTGACAGACCTGTTGGTTGAGGGTCCATTCTGTGGGAAGGACCTGCCCTTTCCTGCTGAGCATGTCCGCCCTCACATTCTTCTGTCCCTGAACAAACCTCGTCAGCAGGCTTATCCTGTTCTCCTTCGCCCAAAGAAGGAGCTCTCTTGCTGTCTCGAAGAGAGACAGAGAGTGAGTCCTTCCTTGCTTCCTGATGTAAGCAAGAGCTGTGGTGTTGTCTGAGTTGACCTCCACAATCTTCCCAGACACCAAATCCTTGAAGGCCTTTAGCCCCAGAAAAATGGCCATCAGCTCCTTGTTGTTGATGTGCCATCCCAGCTGAATTCCTTCCCAATAGCCTGAGACCTCCTTGCTTCCTAGTGTTGCCCCCCAGCCTGACTCTGATGCGTCTGAAAACAACACTAGGTCTGGGTTCTTCTTGTGTAAGGAGATCCCTTCCCCTAACAAGGGTGGGTTCAGCCACCACTTCAGAAGAGTCTTGACTTCTATTGGAATGGGGAAGGAAAAGGAGTCTTCCTGCATCTTTCTGTTCCATGTCTTCGAAAGAAAGTGCTGAAGAGGCCTTAGGTGGAGTCTCCCCAGAGAGACAAACAGTTCGAGGGAGGATAGAGTCCCCAGCAAACTCATCCACTCCTTCGCTGTGCATCTCTTCTTGTCCAGGAAAGTTCTGACTTTTACGAGACACTTGGTCTGTCTTTCCTGAGAGGGAGAAGCCCGAAAAAGAACTGAATTCAGAACTATCCCCAAATAGAGAATAGTCTGATTCGGTCTGATCTGAGACTTCTCCCTGTTGATGACCAGGCCTAGATCTTGAGCCATCATAAAAGTCTTCCGTAAATCCTCCAGACATTTCTCCCTCGATCGTGAACGAATCAGCCAATCGTCCAGATAGAAGGATATCCTTATTCCCTCCTGATGCAGCCAACCTGACACATTCGCCATTACCCTGGTGAAGACTTGAGGAGCCGTGCTGAGACCGAAGCAAAGAGCTCTGAATTGGAAGCACTTGCCCTCCATTACAAACCTCAGGTACTTCCTCGAAGTCGGATGGATGGGGACATAGAAATATGCGTCCTGCAAGTCGAGGGACACCATCCAGTCCCCTGGACGTACTGACGCCAGCACCGACTGAGTCGTCTCCATGGAGAACTTTGTCTTCTCCACAAATACGTTGAGAGCGCTGACATCCAGGACGGGTCTCCATCCGCCCGAGTTCTTGGGGACCAGAAACAGGCGATTGTAAAAGCCCGGGGAGACTAGATCCCGAACCGGTTCTATCGCCCCCTTGTCTAGCATTTGGTTGACAAGGTCTACTAGGGCCTTCTGTTTCCCAGGATCTGAGTACCGGGCTACTAAGGCCAGCGGAGCATCCGCGAGAGGAGGTTTTTTCAGAAAGGGGATCTTGTATCCTTCCTTGATGACTGAGAGGGACCAGGTGTCCGCCCCTCTCCTCTTCCAAGACTGCCAAAAACCTGACAGTCTTGCGCCTACTGTCTGGAGGAGACGAACTTCATTTTCTGGAGCGAGGTCTGAAAGAACCCCTGGTAGATCTTGGTCCTGAATCTTGCCTTCTCCCTCTAAAATCTGATCTTGAAGTAGTCCTGCCCCGAAAGGGCTGCTGGAATCTCCTTTCCTCCCGTTTCAAAGAAGAAGGAGGGGCTGCAAAGGGCTTACGAGCAGAACGAGATAAAAGGTCTTGGGTGGCTTTTTGGGCCAGAGAACGCGTAATGTCATTAACCAGGGACTCGGGAAAAAGATGTTGAGAGAGGGGGGCGTAAAGCAGCTCAGACTTTTGAGCATTGGTAACAGACCTAGAAGCAAAAGAGCAAAGCAGAGCTCTCTTCTTTAGGACCCCAGCTGAGAACAGAGCAGCCAACTCATTCGCCCCATCTCTGAGGGCCTTATCCATACAGGACATAATGCTGGTAAGGTCCCTAGATCCTTCCATCTGTTCAGTTTTCCTTGCGAGAGTCCCAAGCAACCAGTCTAGGAAACTAAAAACCTCAAAGGCTCTAAAAATACCTTTGACGAGATGATCCAGCTCCGACATCGACCACATGACCTTGGCTGAGTTGAGAGCATGCCTTCTAGCAGAGTCCACTAAACCAGAGAAGTCACCCTTGGAGGAGGAAGGCACTCCCAGACCCAAAGGTTCTCCAGTTGCATACCACATACCCGCTCTTGAAGCAAGACGAGGTGGTGGAAACGAGAAGGAAGTCTTAACTGTTTGTCTCCGCTCCATCATCTAGTCATCAATCTTCGTGAGAGCCTTCTTTGCGGAGATAGACAGCTTCATCTTGATAAAGGCCGACTGTTTCTTGGCCTTCTTTCTGTTAAATTGGGACTGAGGAGATTGAGGGGCAGCAGGTTGGAATTCCTCTCCAAAAAGTTCAAGAAGGGAGCGAGAGAGAACTTTGTAATCTCCCACAGCGTCGGCAGGATTATCATCGTCATCAGAAACATCCTCGAGGTCCTGATCCACATCCGCAATATCCTTCGAAAAAGAAGGATCCTTAGAACCCGACAAGGGCAAATCAAAGGCATAATCCTGCAAAAGACGGGTTGCATCCTGGAGTCCCGCGCTAGAAGAATCCTTGGGACGAGAGGCAGTATCGTCCCGAAGAGGCAGGGTGGTATCGGCCTGGAACCGAGAACGAGAGGCAGAGTCGTTCTGTCGTCGAGAGCGAGAGGCGGTATCGTCGTGGCGGCGAGAATGAGAGGCGGTATCGTCGTGGCGGCGAGAATGAGAGGCGGTATCGTCGTGGCGTCGTGAACGAGAGGCGGTATCGTCGTGGCGTCGAGAACTAGGGTCGGTATCGTCGTGGCGTCGTGAACGAGAGGAGGTATCGTCGTGGCGAAGCGAACGAGAGGAGGTATCGTCGTGGCGAAGCGAACGAGAGGAGGTATCGTCGTGTCGAAGCGAACGGGAGGCAGAATCGTCTTGGTATCGAGAACGAGAAGCAGCGTCGTTCGATAAGGTATCGTCCCGGTATCGAGAACGAGAAAACGTATCGCCCTGGTATCGCGAAGAAGTATCGCCTGGCGAAAGCACACATTCCTCATCCTGGCGTAGAGAGGGAGAAGTTTTCTTTAAAGAAGAACTCCGTTCTCTCTTAGAAGCAGACTTCTTAATCGGCAACGAGTCGTCTTTACGTCTGTCAGACTGGGCGTGAGGGCGGCTAAAGGCTTGTACTAAAGTCAAAAGTTGTTCCTGCATGACAGACATAAAGGATTTAGCAACATCAGCTGGGTCTTGCGGACCCGAAGGGGGGGGCTGACGAATAACACTCGTATCTTCGGCAGCAGGCTTCGTCCTTTTCACAGGCACGGAGTCGAAATCATCCTCCGACGGACAAGGTTCATAACTGCTAGAACCGGGAGAGAAAGAACGTGACCGTTCGTCGCGATTCCATCTCCTCTTAGTAGGTCTTGAAGCTTCATACTTCCATTTACGTCTGGACGAATTCGGAGAAGAAAACAACACATCCGACACGTCTTTCCCGTGACGGTCAAGAGCAGCCTGGGAATCGACAACAGGACTGTCTGAGGCGACGGCTGACCGAGGGTACGTACCTCTCACCCCCTTTCGGTCATCGACGTACCTTTTCCCTTGGTCCTGGGAGCTTGGTAGAGGTCTAGGCCTAGGGGTATGACAGATTCGGTCGGTCGCCACCTCCACTGCACTTTCACTTTCCTTACCTTTAAAGGCCTCCAGTTGTTCTTTAATGGCCTTCAACTCGGCCGCCAGGCTAGCGTACCGAGGTTCATCCGTAGATACGGAACCTGTAGGAGGTGCAGGAGTTACTACCTCAAGGGAAGGATCAACTTCCAAAGAGGAATCAATAATAGGATCAATAGATAAATCTACGCTAAGTTCGTCTTCCTTACCACTAACAGACTTAGACTTAGACCTAGAAGCTCTCCTAACTCTATCGAGCTCTAGCTTACGCACATAGCGCTTCATAATTAACCAATCTTTCTCATCCAAAACCTTACATTCCCCACACCTATTATCAAGGGCACAAACAAAACCCCTACAATGAGAACAAACAGTGTGAGGATCAACCGCCATTTTGGGTAGTCTCACCTTACATTCCTCATTCGCACAGATACGGTAATGACTCTTTTCACTCATAATGAAAAACAGCAAAAAAAAAAGGCTAAGAGAAAACAAAATACAACGATCGCCAAAACCCCAAATCAGAGTACTTCACCAAAAAAGCAGACTGGTACACCGAGCAGGGAAAGCGAAGAAAAACTCTTAATGACGGACCAACGTGTTATCGATCCGGCCGGCAGAGATGAACTGAAGAACAGAAAACGGGAATGATTCCTCCTACCACCCTTTAACGGGTGTTACCACCGAACCACCACAAGGCGGTTGCCTAGTTTTAGAAAAATTCTGCCGAAATAGAGATAATTAGCTATGTATATATAACTGCCAGGTAAGTATTCACAAAACTTTGTTTTATCATAAAAACTCCATTTTTCTCTCTGTCGGGCTACCGGCAAGACCTACTAATACGCTGTTACTAACTGGATTTGTTTTCACAACTATTTGGTGAAGTACACTATTCTAGTTTTGAGCTTTCGCTATGCAGGTGTTTTATCTTCATCTCAAAACTTGAACTCGTTTTGGATAGATTTATTTATGGTGACAAAGAGAGTATGGACTCTCTTTCACTTTTAAATGGCCGACCCTTCCCTTAGACGGAAGTGTGTTTAGGTTTTTAGTAATTTTGCTTAACACGTTATAGATCTATTTTTTTTTATATCTCTCCGCCTTTATTAGGCCTCTTCGATTAACTTTCCATTTATTATAAACATATAAAAATAAATTTTTATGTTTTGTTTATATGCGACCTTTCCTGATAGTAGGCGGTCCTAACTTGGAACCGAAGTTAATCAACGTTGAGCCCGTTATATCGTATTTAGCCTTTAAAGAATTTAAAACTTTTTAAATTTAATGTTTTATGAAAGAATTTCTTTGATAGTCTTCGTATTGTTTTCAAAGATGAACTAACGTTTATTTTTTAGACTACGCAGTTGTTGACGTTCAGGACGTTCAACATGCGCTCTATCGTTACGATAGAGAGAGAGTGTATCACGGTTTCACTTTGCAGTAAGAGTAAATCGATTCTGACGTTTCGTTCATTCTTTCTTAGCTTAAATGTTTTAAATTCTAAATTAAAGGAACTTTTTATTTGGAAAACCTTTCAGTTTTTTTCCTTTAGTCAAATAACATGTTTTTTTTGACAATATAAAATTGGTCTCTTCTCTTAGGTGCGAAATCAAGAGAGAGAGAGAGAGAGAGATAGGGACGGAGGGAGAGAGAGGAGAGAAAACGTTCCGTTCAAGCGGGTAACGTTGTTCTCGTGTTACTCTCCTCCCTAGTCGCTGTACGGGGAAGAAGGTAAAACGTTTCTGGGGTTTTATTCTTGTCCCCAGGCTATGTGCGGTGAGAGATTGTAAACGTAGTTTATTTGAACTAGTGTTTAGTCTCTTTCCCAGCCACTGAATTTTTTATCATTATATATGTTTTCTGTTTTTTGCTAGTATTAATGAGCTGCATTATACGACTTATTTCGCAATTACTACCTTTTAATGAAGGGTAGAATTGCGTGTTTCAGGTAGAAATCAGTAAAAGTTTCGATTTCAGTGAAATAAGGGCAAAACAGAAAATCGAAGTGATAAAGTGATATGCGCAAAGTGTTACAGTGTTGCGTCCGAGGGTTCGTCTGTTCGTGCCTGTCGTTCACCTAGTCCGGGACCTCTTGCAAGCTCCCAAGCCCAGGGGAGAAGTAATGTCGAACGACTTATGGGTTCGTCAGGCCTTGATCAACGAACAGACGTTTCCCTCCGTGGTTTCGGGCGTATCTACCCAAGATCGCCCCACCCACACAAAGACGAGAGAGCCCATTTATTTCTCGTCTGCGGAAGAGGTTTCTCGTAAGAAACCATGGACCAAGGTCTCGCAGCTTACTAAGCGCAAGTCGGTCCTTTCCGCGCAAGTCCAACGGCCCAGTTGTAGCCACTGGGTCAGTTCGGACTCGCTGCAGTCTTCCGACGACTGCTCACCTCCTAAGAGAGGCAAAGCGGTACCGCATCAGGCAGTCACACCGTCTGTTGCCGCACCTGCTCCTGTAGACCCTAAGTGGTCTTTGCTGCAGACCATGCAGTCTCAGTTAACGTCATTGATGCGGGACTTTCGTGCGGAGAAGGTTGACACTGCATCAACCTCTAGCCTACAACCAACACGGTTGTGCGTCCTGTGGACGCTGAGGCGACCTTCTGCCGCACTCCAGCTGAGAGAGTCCCGCCACCCATGCGTTCCAGTGTACCCTGCCAGCCGCATGTTGACGTTCAGTAACGCACGGAACCTTCCGTTGACGTTCGCGAGGTACAACAACAGTCTAAGTTGTTTTGTTTTGACGCGGTGCGTCAACCTCCGCATTCTAGAGTTGTTTTGACTGCTCAGTATAAACAGTCAAAGCAGTCTCGAGTGAACACTGTATGTCCTCACGCACCTGTTGTGGTTGACAGTTCACAGACTGTCAAGCAGTTACATGACGTTGCCTTCTGGTCTGCTACTAATGCACCAGTGCTGTATGTCCTCACGCACCTGTTGTGGTTGACAGTTCAGTTGTTGACAGTTCACAGACTGTCAAGCAGTTACATGACGTTGCCTTCTGGTCTGCTACTAATGCACCAGTGAGAGACTCACTGAGATAACCTAGCTTTAATCGGACAAGGTTCCTGTAGATGAGAAGTGCTGTTCTCCCTCCTACTGATATTCCCTTGAGGACTCTGTCATTTGGAGAGGAGCCTTAAGCTGCTTAGCCTCCTATGGACTTTAATTAAATCATGATGATTTTTTAAGGATCTTCGTCCGGATCTTGTAACTGCTGCTCCTCGTTCGCCTAAACGTCAGAACTTACACTAGGCCTAGCTACTTCGAAGCCGTTGTTTTTAAGCTAGTGCTCTCTCGCTCTCCTAGAGAGCGTTACGTTGGCTAGGCGACTGGTTTTTGCACCAGGAGGAGTTTTAGGGATACAGCCTTTGATTTCCCTTCTTTTAAACTGGCTTATAGAGCGAGAGTCTGATAGGACACGAGAGAAGTTCTCGGCTTGGGAGTTCATGCCTCTGCCCAGATAGACTTCTCAATTCTGGTAGACTCGCCCTGGCGCCTAGCCAGGAGACGCTCCAAGTTGTTTACAGGTCAACTTCTCAACTTTTGTCGAGCCTTTGAAGTTTTGCTGTACTATTATGTCACACATAACAAGGCTTTCAGGGATGGTAAATGGTTCCGCCTTAGTCGCTAACCCCGTCTGTTGCCACACCTGCTCCCGTAGACCCTAAATGGGCTTTGCTGCAAGACATGCAGTCCAAGCTTGCGTCCTTGATAGAGGACTTAAATGCGGAGAAGAACCTTCTGGCCAACAACCTTCCAACCGGTTGGTTGTGCGCCCTGTTGACGCTGAGGTAACCTACTCGCGTCTGCCAGTTGAGGTGGTTCATCCTTCTGGCCAACAACCTTCCAACCGGTCGGTTGTGCGCCCTGTTGACGCTGAGGTAACCTACTCTCGTCTGCCAGTTGAGGTGGTTCCTCCACCGATGCGACCCAGTGTGGGTTGCCAGTCGCACGTTGACGTTAAGCGACGCTCGGAGGTGGTTGTTGACGTTCAGGACGTTCAACAACCAGCAGAGGTGACTTGTTGTGACGCAGTGCGTCAACCTCAGCAACCCGGTAGGGTGTTGACTGCACAACCCAGACAGTCTAGACAGTTTAGGGTTGACGCTGTACTTCCTCGCGCACCCATGGTTGTTGACAGTTCACAGACTGTGCAGCAGTGCCATGATATTGCGTCCGGCTCCGTCACGCATCCACCAGTGCGACCGGATTCAGCGAGTCAGACGTTGCCCACTCCGTTGCCGTTTCCTCATCAGTTTCGGATGAGGAACCCTCTGATGAGGACGTTGCTGAACAAGACGATCAGCCCCCAGCCCTGCTATCCATCCAGAAGATGCTGAAGAAGGAACGCTGCCCAGTCAGGCTGTGGATGAGTCTGGTAGGGACACTGTCATCCGTGGATCAATTTGTGTCACTAGGAAGACTACACCTCCGTCCTCTTCTATACCATCTAGCTTTTCACTGGAAAAAGGACAAGACGCTAGAAGCGGTCTCGATCCCGGTTTCCGGAAAGATAAAGTCTTGTCTGACTTGGTGAAAGGACTATATCAACCTTAGAGAGGGTCTTCCCCTAACTGTTCAGACTCCCAACCACGTTCTCTTCTCGGACGCATCGAACGTAGGCTGGGGTGCGACATTAGACGGTAGGGAATGCTCGGGATTATGGAACTCGAGTCAAAGGACAATGCATTTCAACTGCAAGGAGCTACTGGCAGTACGTTTGACCTGGAAAAGCTTCAGGTCTCTCCTTCAAGGCAAAGTGGTGGAGGTGAACTCGGACAACACCACGGCTTTGGCGTACATCTCCAAGCAAGGAGGGACCTACTCTCTGACATTGTACGAGATCGCAAGGGACCTCCTCACCTGGTCAAAAGGTCTAGACATATCACTAGTAACGAGGTTCATCCAAGGCAACTTGAATGTCATGGCAGATTGTCTCAGTCGGAAGGGACAAATAATTCCAACAGAATGGACCCTCCACAAGGATGTATGCAAGAGACTTTGGGCCACCTGGGGCCAGCCAACCATAGATCTCTTCGCAACCTCGATGACCAAGAGGCTCCCAATATTTTGCTCACCAATCCCGGACCCAGCAGCAGTTCATATAGATGCTTTTCTACTAGATTGGTCACATTTAGATCTATATGCATTCCCTCCGTTCAAGATTGTCAACAAGGTACTACAGAAGTTCGCCTCTCACGAAGGGACAAGGTTGACGCTAGTTGCTTCCCTCTGGCCCGCGAGAGAATGGCTCACCGAGGTACTTCGATGGCTAGTAGACGTTCCCAGAACACTTCCCCTAAGGGTGGACCTTCTACGTCAGCCACGCGTAAAGAAGGTACACCAAGGCCTCCACGCTCTTCGTCTGACTGCCTTCAGACTATCGAAAGACTCTCGAGAGCTAGAGGCTTTTCGAAGGACGATTGCTAGAGCAAGGAGAACATCCACCCTTAGAGTCTACCAATCGAAGTGGGAAATCTTCCGAAACTGGTGCAAGTCAGTATCCGTATCCTCGACCAGTACCTCTCTAACTCAAATAGCTGACTTTCTCTTATATCTGAGGAAAGAACGATCTCTTTCAGCTCCCACTATCAAGGGTTACAGAAGCATGTTGGCATCAGTCTTCCGTCACAGAGGCTTAGATCTTTCCAACAATAAAGATCTACAGGACCTCCTTAAGTCTTTTGAGACCACGAAGGAGCGTCGTTTGGTTACACCTGGTTGGAATTTAGACGTGGTACTAAGATTCCTTATGTCAGACAGGTTCGAACCGCTTCAATCAGCCTCCCTGAAAGATCTCACCTTTAAGACTCTTTTCCTGATATGCTTAACCACAGCTAAAAGAGTCAGTGAGATTCATGCCTTCAGCAAGAACATCGTATTCTCATCCGAAACGGCTACATGTTCTACAACTTGGTTTTCTAGCCAAACACGAGCTGCCTTCTCGGCCTTGACCAATATCGTTCGATATTCCAAACTTATCGTATGGTTGGAAATGAACTAGAAAGAGTCTTATGTCCTGTAAGAGCTCTTAAGTTCTATTTAAAAACCTTTACGAGGCCCGTCTGAAGCTTAATTGTGTTCAGTTAAGAATCCATCTTTGCCTATGTCAAAGAATGCTTTATCCTATTTTATCAGACTGTTAATACGAGAAGCTCATTCCCATCTGAATGAGGAAGACCATGCTTTGCTGAAGGTAAGGACACACGAAGTTAGAGCTGTCGCAACTTCCGTGGCCTTTAAACAAAATAGATCTCTGCAAAGTATAATCGACGCAACCTATTGGAAAAGCAAATCAGTGTTCGCGTCTTTTTATCTTAAGAATGTCCAGTCTCTTTACGAGAACTGCTACACTCTGGGACCATTCGTAGCAACGAGTGCAGTAGTGGGTGAGGGCTCAACCACTACAATTCCCTAATTCCATAACCTTTTTAATCTTTCTCTTGAAATGTTTTATTATTGTTTTTGGGTTGTCCGGAAGGCTAAGAAGCCTTTCGCATCCTACTTGATTTGGCGGGTGGTCAAAGTCATTTCTTGAGAAGCGCCTAGATTAGAGGTTTTGATGAGGTCCTGTTGTATGGGTTGCAACCCTTGATACTTCAGATCCTAGGGGTCGCTCAGCATCCTAAGAGGATCGCGAGGCTCCGTAAGGAAGACGTACTTAAAAAGGTAGAGTAATTGTTCAAGTCGACTTCCTTACCAGGTACTTATTTATTTTATGTTTGTTATTTTGAATAACTGCTAAAATGAAATACAAAATACTTAGCTCATAATAATGTAAACATGTAATGCTGGTCTCTACCCACCCCCCTGGGTGTGAATCAGCTTATATGATCACCGGCTAAGTTTAATATTGAAAAATGTTATTTTTATTAATAAAATAAATTTTTGAATATACTTACCCGGTGATCATATATTAAAGGACCCTCCCTTCCTCCCCAATAGAGACCCAGTGGACCGAGGAGAAAATTGGTTCTTTGTTTACTTGGAGTACTAAGTACCTGCTCGACAGATGGCGCTGTTGATGTACACCCCCACCTGCATAGCGATCGCTGGCGTATTTTGACCGTAGGTTTTTCTGTCGAGCAACAGAGTTGCAGCTTATATGATCACCGGGTAAGTATATTCAAAAATTTATTTTATTAATAAAAATAACATTTTTCTTAACGATGCTTGCCTTGTCTCCGAAGAAGTCGTGCCAGAAAGCAAAGTGGTTGCTCAGCCCAGGCATATAAGTGAGCAGGGTAGCTGGCTACCCCTCACCCCTCCTGTTAACTAGCGGTTGGGGTAGATATACCTCGCTGAAATTTTCATGGCATGTCTTTTCTTTCAGCTTCACCAAAAGTAATATCCCTTATTAATAGCTCCAGGTTTGTGTCGTTAGGAAAAATACAAATTACTTTCAAATTTGGCATTTCAATGGTTTTTATATGGTATTTTTGGGCTCGGCCACGTCGTCCTGATGGAAGGTTCCTTTAGGTAGCTTTCTAAGGGATATTTGCTACAGTGATACTCCCAGAGAATTAACCATAGGTCTCCAGAATTCTAACTCTTGGCGCGAGTATCCTTAATATATCTTTAAGGGTATCGCATAATATCAGGGGATGTATTTTTTTTTATACGACGCATAGCAATCTTCACCCCGAATAGGTTTAACTCTTTGAGGGGGAAGAGTGGCGAACGAAAGGGGAGCCGTTATCAAGGTACCCGGTGGACCTCCTCTCCGTACTACTACGGCCCATCATTCCTTTAAACTGTAGCATTTAAGCTAAGTGTGCTCCCACGCTTCTCTCGGTGTTTGTTACTGTTTTCAAAATATTATCATGCAATCTCCAGCATCTTCATCCTCTGGAAAGTTGAGTATTTGATCTTTCCTGTGTATAATTTTAAGGCTCCCTTCTCACAGTTTAATTCGTATAATTTAAGTGTGTTTGGTGGAGCGTAGCCGACACCGGAGGCTGCCATTTTGAGACCGCTGTCGCACGTCATAAATCCATTTTTTGTTCCGTAACTGATATACAAACCACGCTATTTAATAGTGGTTATTACTTTCGGCGTAGCTGAAATGACGATCCATTAGAATTTTAACGAGGGTTTACTACCCAACCGCTAGTTAGCGGGGCGTAGGGAGGGTAGCTTGCTACCTTCCCCCCCCCCCCCCCCTCACACACACCTGTGCTTGAGCTCACTTTGCTCTCGGCTCGGGTGGTAGTCGGACGTGTCCGCTCTCACCCTCGCCTATCTGACAGCCATTAATGTCTTTTTGCTTTCTCTTCTACAGGTTTGAGTGTGAAGTTGGCCTCTGCGATCATGCGCAAATGTTCTGGATTACCCGAACGCCCTTGTGGTACATTTATGTCGGCGGTCGAGACGGACCCTCACACCCTTTGTCCTTACTGTAGGGGCCAACGGTGTGATAGTAGTAATAAGTTTGGTGAGTGTAGGGAGTGGTCTGCCTCCCAGTGGGAGAGGTTTTCTCGGCGACGGAAGAAGTCCAGGCGGGATATTTCTCCTTCGAAGATTTCTTTAAAAGGAGAAAATCCCAACGAGACTTCTTCTGTTGCCCAAACCTCCTCCGAAGCTCCCACTCGATCGGTTTCTCTCGAGAGACCGTCGAGTGGTAGCATAGACCGTGGTTCTGTTTCCCGACCTCGGGGTTCGAGAGATGGCGTTGCCTCCCCTAGCGAGGAAGCTCCACCTCTTCCCCCGGGGAAGGATTTAAATGTTAATGTAACTGATTTATTACAGCTTTGGTCTTCCTTGGGGCTCGAAGGTTCGCCCTCCAAGGAAGCCTTGTTTGACATCATCCGGTTGGGTGCCGCTGTCAAGCAATCGCCGACTTTGGCAGAGGTTGATCCTCTGTCTATCGTCGACGTTGTGGTGGCAGAGGTATCCGATGCAGTATCTCCTAATACCTCTGCAACTTATCAACCCGCAGTAGCTGAAGGCTTAGTTTCTCCCGTTCCTGCTCAACCTACATGGGAGGAACTAAGTCCAACAGTCTCTCCTGCCGGTGATTCTCTCCCTCGGGGGAGTTCACTCACAGAGACTCTTCTTTGGAGGACTGCTGATGGTCAGCCTGCTGACCCAACGGCCCTCAGAGGGTGCATACGTCGGAAGGCTCCCCTTCCTCTTCGCCGGAGAGGCCTTCCTTCACCTTATAAGTCGGTGAGGAGGGGCCTCTTCGGTTCCTCATCATCGTTGCAGCCCGCCGCAGAGGAGCCTCGTCATCGATCTCCGACTGTTCCTGCTACAACCCTGGACTTCTCTGCGGATCGTTCGCGGTCCCCTTCGGTGGAAGGTCGTCCTTACAAAGGGCACGCCGACCTTCCACCCGTCAGACCTGCCGTCGTCGTTCCTGGCTGCCGATGCGCTTTGGGCGACAACTAAACCTGTTTTTATAAAACAGGCAACGGTCCCTTCGGGGCAACAAGGGCATGCGCGCAAATTTGCGCACACGTCCCTTACGCGCCATGCCAAGTATACGCGCCAACGTTCTCCTGACCTCATTGAGGTTTCGGAGATAGCGCGTCAGCGCTCTCCTGCTGTTGCTGATATAGTGCACCAGCGCACACCTGCCGATGTTCCTGTTAAAGCGCGCCAGCTCTCACCTGCTCTTCAGCGTGCCACTGCGCGCCCTCAACCTACTGCGCGCCAGCACTCACCAACGCGCCAACAATCTCCTGCGCGCCCACGATCTTCGGATCTGGGCGCAGTAGGGAAGCGTAAGACCTCCCCTACTCGCCAGCGCTTGCCAACGCACCGTCGGCTTTCACGTGCGTGCCATCCCTCGCTAGCGCGCAGTCACCTACACGTTCCCACAAGGATGCGCGTCCACGCCCATCTCCCACAGCAGTGATGCATCGCCAGCCTTATGTGTGCCCACGAGAGGCGCACCAACGTGCGCAGGTTCCAGCTGCGCGCCCGCGCGCAAGAGAGATATCTCCTGCGCGCGTGCGCCCAACGACATCTAGAGAGCACGATCCCTCACCCGCACGGGCTCTTCATCCTGATACTGCGTGCCCACGCGCGCGAACGTCCACCCTCGCACGCGCAATCTGCTTCCTGTGCACTCTCCGATATCCCCTGCGCACGTTCCTACGCGCCTTCGCAATTGCTCGTGCGCCCATCAGCAGTCTCCCGCGCGCGATCCCGGGTATTCCCCAGCACGATCGTCAATATCCTCCCACGCGTGAGGCTGCAGCATAACGCGCGGCAAGGTCGCCATCGCCACATCCCCCCCCCCCCACAAGCGCAGGACAGCGCGCTCGCCGGTAGGGGGGAAGGTTCCAGAAAGGTCTAGGGACATTTTTTCTTTGTCTTTTTCTTCTTCTTTGCAGGCAAACCCCCTCTATGGAAACTCCTCCCAGGGATCAGTCGATCCCTGTCCCTCCAGAGGGAGTGTGTGACAGCGCAGCCATCAGCCTTGGTTTGGGGCACTGATCAGAGCGGTCACGCAGGCTTTCAAGCCTGTTCTCTCTGAATTGGGCCACAAATCCTTGGCTGCGTCTACTCCCCTGAAGAGAAAAAGAGGAGTTTCGGACGCGGTGACTTCTCCGAGGACTAAGCTGTCTCCTCGTAAGCCTTCAAGGCAGGCCCCCTCCCCCCCCAGACTTTTTCTCCCTCCCCTTCGGACGAGGACTTCCCATCCTCAGGGGAGTCACGGGAGGTGAGACGTTCCCCCATCACACCATTGAGGGAAACCCCACCTCGCGCTGAAAAGTTTTCTCGGGTAGGGGTGGAGAAGAGTCTACCTCCGTCGTTGTTGGAGTCCTGCATCCCTCCCAGGAGGAAGTCGAAAGACTCCAAGACAGTACTAAAGTCCTCGTCAAGACTTAGACCGGAGCCAGCCAGTCACTCGGAGAACGTCCGCGAGTCTCCCCAAGAAGGGCCTTTGGGGACAGGAGACTTCGCTGCTAGTCCTTCAGGAGGAGAGCTGCAGGAGTCAGAACATGCGTTTTGGCAGGTTCTGACCCTTATGAGGACTCTCAATGGGTTTGCTGGCCCTGGTCTCAAGGGGTTAAGAGTACCAGGGACAAGATCGCAGTCCAGCTCTCCGAGCTAGCCTCCTCCAGCCGATCCAGTGCCGGCAACAAGCTTCTCCCACCTCCTCATGTACAGCAGAGGAGGTACTTCAAGATCTTAGAGGAACCTTGTTTAGGTCTTCCCTTCACCATTCTTTGGAAGAGCTTACCAGGGGAGTCCCTCTTGAGAGACTCTCCAACTGGCAGGTCTCATTCTCGGCAACTGAGATCCTTAATCAGGAGAAGGTTGCGAAGTGTGCCATGCAGGCCACTTCATGGCTGGATATCTGGTTAGGGACCTTAGGTATCCTGATACGTTCAGAGGATTTATCCAAAGAACGTACCAGGAAAGCTATGGAGACCTTTCTACTCTCAGGCACTCGCACGATCGAGTTTCTGGCCCACCAAGTCTCGAACTTGTGGGCAAACACCATCCTGAAACGTCGGGATGCGGTGTCTGAGAGGTTCCATCAGAAGGTCCCTAGCACCGAGATAAGCAGGCTCAGGCATTCTTCCATGATGGGAACGAATCTGTTTGAGCCTAAGGACATATAGCATGCTGCTGAAAGGTGGAGGAAGTCCAACCAGGACTCCCTCCTACATAGAACTTTGACATCCAAGCCCTATAAGCCTCCAGCAGCCCCGTCCTACCAAGACCACGAAACCGACAACGGCAGCGAAGACAGTGGTGTCTAAGCCCTTTCCTGTCAAGGACAGGAAAGACAAGAAGCCCTCCAGGGGAGGGAAGAATCCTAGAGGGAGCAGCTGACGCCGCAAATGCTAGGATTGGCAGTCCCCCTGCATGTCCACCAGTGGGGGGATGCCTTCAAAGTTGCGCAGACAGGTGGCAGCAACTCGGGGCCGATTCCTGGACGATTTCCGTAATCAGTCAGGGATATCGCGTCCCGTTCACAACATCTCTACCTCCCCTGATGACGAATCCAATGTCATTGAGCTCCTTTGCCATGGGATCAGCAAGGGGGCAGGCCCTTCGGGCAGAAGTCCAGACCATGTTGAAGAAGGGCACTCTCCAGGAGGTCCTCGACGGGTCCCTAGGCTTCTTCAGTCGACTCTTTCTTGTAAAGAAGGCGTCTGGAGGCTGGAGACCAGTCATCGACCTCTCGGCTCTGAACAAGTTTGTCAAGCGAACTCCGTTCAGCATGGAGACCAAAGACACGGTCAGACTTGCAGTGAGACCTCAAGACTTCATGTGCACACTGGATCTGAAGGACGCGTACTTCCAGATCCCAATCCATCCGTCTTTAAGGAAGTACTTAAGATTCAGCCTAGACAACAAGGAGTACCAGTTCAAGGTGCTGTGTTTCGGTCTCTCCACAGCACCACAGGTTTTCACCAGAGTGTTCACCCTAATATCATCGTGGGCACACAGGATCGGCATCCGTCTCCTCCGTTATCTGGACGACTGGCTGATCCTAGCAGACTCGGAGTCATCCCTTCTTCGACATCAAGACAAACTTCTGGGACTTTGCCAGGATCTGAGGATCATGGTAAATCTCGAAGTCCTCACTACTTCCCACTCAAAGACTGGTATACCTAGGCATGATTATAGACACCAATCTCCACAAAGCCTTCCCATCAGACGACAGGATAGCAAGGCTGAGGAAGGTCGCAAGTCCTTTTCTCAGACGAGAAGAGGTTCCAGCCCAATCGTGGTTACGTCTCCTCGGTCACCTCTCATCTTTGGCTCGTCTAGTTCCCAACGGTCGCCTCAGGATGAGATCCCTCCAGTGGCAATTCAAGTCCCGGTGGAATCAAGGTTACGATTCCCCGGACGTCATGATCCCTATGGGACCTGCGGAACGGACGGACCTTCAGTGGTGGGTGACAGACGAGAACCTACGAAGAGGAGTGGACCTTCTCGTCCTCCCCCCGGATTTGATGCTGTTTTCGGATGCCTCAAAGAAAGGGTGGGGGGCCCACGTTCTACACCACAGGACCTCAGGCCTGTGGTCAGAATCAGAAAAGTGCCTCCACATAAATCTTCTAGAGATGAAGGCCATTTTCTTGGCCCTTCAGCAGTTCCAGCAATACCTGGCGGGTCACTCTGTGGTGGTGATGAGTGACTTACATCAACAAGCAAGGAGGTACCTTTTCGAAGCAGCTATCCCATCTTGCAGTAGAGATACTGAGGTGGACCGAAGTCCACTTGATTCCACTATCGGCACGCTTCATTCCAGGCAAGAGGAATGTGCTCGCCGACAATCTGAGCAGAGCGTCTCAGATAGTGAGTACCGAGTGGTCTTTGGATAATCTAGTAGCTAACAAAGTCCTGACTTTGTGGGGTTCCCAGACTGTGGATCTGTTCGCAACAGCTCTGAACTTCAAGCTTCCGCTGTACTGCTCCCCAGTCCCGGATCCCAAGGCGCTCTGGCAAGATGCCTTCCAACAACGGTGGGACAACATCGACGTTTACGCCTTTAGCCTGTTCTGTCTGATGAGGAGGGTGCTCAACAAGACCAGAATATCGGTCAATCTTTCAATGACCCTCATAGCTCCGCTATGGCATCACGCGGAATGGTTTCCGGACCTTCTGCAACTCCTAACGGAACTACTGAGAGAACTCCCTCCACGACACGATCTACTCAGACAACCACATGCCAACATCTTCCACAAAGCCGTAGCTTCGTTACGACTTCACGCCTGGAGACTATCCAGCATCTCCTCGCTGAGAGAGGATTTTCGCAACAAGTTGCGATCAGGATGTCTGGACATCTGCGAAAGTCATCCGCAGCTGTCTACCAGGCAAAGTGGAAAGTCTTCTGTGGTTGGTGTCGTGGAAGGGGTATCTCTCCACTCGATGCTACTATTCCAACAATAGCGGAGTTCCTCGTGTATGTACGGGAAGAAATGCGCCTTTCAGTCTCGGCGGTGAAAGGCTATCGCTCAGCCTTAAGTCTAGCCATCAGGCTCAAAGGAATGGACATTTCTTCTTCGCTGGAACTTTCCCTACTCGTACGAAGTTACGAACTTACCTGCCCTCAGTCGGAAGTGAGACCTCCTTCATGGAACGTGGTTCTAGTTCTCAGGTCTCTTAAGAGACCTCCCTATGAACCATTACGCCAGGCTTCAGACGCCACCTAACTTGGAATACGGTGTTCCTCCTAGCTTTGGCTTCAGCCAAGCGTGTTAGTGAACTTCATGGTCTCTCGTACGACATCGCCCATTCAAGGGGATGGGGGGAGGTAACGTTCAGATTCGTCCCTGAGTTTATTGGTAAGGCTCAGAATCCAGGAGTAGCGGACCGTCGGTTCGACTCCTTCCAGATTTCGAGTCTCTGTTCTGTAACAAATAACCCAGACCATCTCCTACTATGCCCAGTAAGGAGTTTGAGGCTATATCTCAAAAGAACGGCTGCAGTCCGTCCTCAGGTGCCAGCGTTATTTGTTAGCACAGGGAGGACTAAGAGGAGGGTCACCAAGAACACCATCTCGGCATGGATTCATAGGGTGATTCATCTGTCCCTGAATCCAGACCCTCCTCCGTCACGTCGCCTTAGAGCACAGGATGTCAGGGGCGTAGCTACGTCTCTGGCCTTCAAAAAGAATTTTTCAGTGACGCAGGTTCTTCAAGCTGTGGTGTGGAAGCATCAGACGACCTTCACAGCCCACTACCTGCAAGACGTGACCCACAGGAGGCTCGATACGTTTTCTATTGGCCCTGTGGTGGCTGCACAACAGCTGGTTTAAAACCTCAAGCTCCTTATTGGACAAGTAGCAGAAGGTTGAGGGCATTGTTACCCAGTTTTAGTCTGCATGAATGAAAAGGTTTGTCTGGCCCTTATTCTTTTCTTCATCTTCCCCTCTCTTGGGGAAAGCAGCATCCTGGGTTCTCTGCATAGCTGACCTCAAACCACTGCAGGTAAACCATGTTTCCTTGTGTTCCTAGTATTAAGCTAATACTGTCACGTCCCCATAACCTTGACGAGGTGGTATTGGGAGAGTCCTAGCCTTAAGTTTCCATCTAAAGAACTTCAGGTCAACTTCCTAGGACGAGTCACTATTCATTATACCTTCACACACAGCTTGCGTAGGCCGCAGTCTTTGCGTAGCAAGGTTCTAGCGAGGTGCAGGGACTCCTTATTTTTGAGTGCTGACACACTCAAATAACGAGGCCCCGGGCAAAGCCAAAAAGCCAGTACTGGCTGGGACGTCTACCCTTCCTAATGGGTGAGTCACCCCTATTAAATAGCGTGGTTTGTATGTCAGTTACGAAACAAATGACAAATTCGTAGATAATTTGTATTTTTCCTAACTATACAAACCTTAGCTATTTAATCAAACTTGCCCGCCAGCCCTATCCCCCTTGAAGTCCTACCTCCAAGCATAGTGAGCTCAAGCACAGGTGTGTGTGAGGGGGGGGTGGTTTAGCAAGGTACCCTCCCCTACCCCCGCTAACTAGCGATGGGGTAGTAAACACTTGTTAAAATTCTAATGGCTCGTCATTTCAGCTACGCCAAAAGTAATACCCCTATTAAATAGCTCAGGTTTGTATGGTTAGGAAAAATACAAAAAATCTATGAATTTGTCATTTTTCAATATTTAACTTAGCCGGTGATTATATAAGCTGCAACTCTGTTGCTCGACAGAAAACTCTACGTTAAAAATCCGCCAGCGATCGCTATGCAGGTAGGGGGTGTACTTCAACAGCGCCATCTGTCGTGCAGGTACTCAGTACTCAATGTAAACAAAGAACTCAATTTTCTCTCTGTCGGGCTACCGGCAAGACCTACTAATTCGCTGTTGCTAACTGGATTTGTTTTCACAACTATTTGGTGAAGTACACTATTCTAGTTTTGAACTTTCGCTATGCAGGTGTTTTATCTTCATCTCAAAACTTGAACTCGTTTTGGATAGATTTAATTATGGTGACAAAGAGAGTATGGACTTTCTTTCACTTTTAAATGGCCGACCCTTCCCTTAGACGGAAGTGTGTTTAGGCTTTTTGTAATTATCTTATCACGTTATAGATTTTCCTCTATATATATCTCTCCGCCTTTATAGGCCTCTTCGATTAACTTTCCTTTTTTTATAAACATATAAAATAAATTTTAATGCTTTGTTTATATAGACCTTTCCTGAGAGTAGGCGGTCCTAACTTGGAAACCGAAGTTAATCAACATTGAGCCCTTTATATCGTCTTTAGCTTTTAAAGGATTTAAAACTTGTTAAATGTAATTTTTTATGAAAGAATTTCTTTGATAGTCTTCGTACTGTTTTCAAAGATGAACTAACGTTTAGTTTTTTATGCTACGCAGTTGTTGACGTTCAGGACGTTCAACATGCGCTCTATCGTTACGATAGAGAGAGAGTGTATCACGGTTTCACTTTGCAGTAAGAGTAAATCGATTCTGACGTTTTGTTCATTCTTTCTTAGCTTAAATGTTTTAAATTTTCAATATTTAACTTAGCCGGTGATTATATAAGCTGCAACTCTGTTGCTCGACAGAAAACTCTACGTTAAAAATCCGCCAGCGATCGCTATGCAGGTAGGGGGTGTACTTCAACAGCGCCATCTGTCGTGCAGGTACTCAGTACTCAATGTAAACAAAGAACTCAATTTTCTCTCTGTCGGGCTACCGGCAAGACCTACTAATTCGCTGTTGCTAACTGGATTTGTTTTCACAACTATTTGGTGAAGTACACTATTCTAGTTTTGAGCTTTCGCTATGCAGGTGTTTTATCTTCATCTCAAAACTTGAACTCGTTTTGGATAGATTTAATTATGGTGAAAAGAGAGTATGGACTTTCTTTCGCTTTTAAATGGCCGACCCTTCCCTTAGACGGAAGTGTGTTTAGGCTTTTAGTAATTATCTTATCACGTTATAGATTTTCCTCTATATATATCTCTCCGCCTTTATAGGCCTCTTCGATTAACTTTCCTTTTTTTATAAACATATAAAATAAATTTTAATGCTTTGTTTATATAGACCTTTCCTGAGAGTAGGCGGTCCTAACTTGGAAACCGAAGTTAATCAACATTGAGCCCTTTATATCGTCTTTAGCTTTTAAAGGATTTAAAACTTGTTAAATGTAATTTTTTATGAAAGAATTTCTTTGATAGTCTTCGTACTGTTTTCAAAGATGAACTAACGTTTAGTTTTTTATGCTACGCAGTTGTTGACGTTCAGGACGTTCAACATGCGCTCTATCGTTACGATAGAGAGAGAGTGTATCACGGTTTCACTTTGCAGTAAGAGTAAATCGATTCTGACGTTTTGTTCATTCTTTCTTAGCTTAAATGTTTTAAATTCTAATTTAAAGGAACTTTTTATTTGGAAAACCTTTCAGTTTTTTCCTTTAGTCAAATAACATGATTTTTTGACGATATATAATTGGGCTCTTCTCTTAGGTGCGAAATCAAGAGAGAAAGAGAGAGAGAGATAGAGACGGAGGGAGAGAGAGGAGAGAAAACGTTCCGTTCAAGCGGGTAACGTTATTCTCGTGTTACTCTCGTCCCTAGTCTCTGTACGGGGAGGAAGGATAAAACGTTTTTAGGTTTTTATTCTCGTCCCCAGGATATGTGCGGTGAGAGATTGAAAACGTAGTTATATGAACTAGTGTTTAGTCTCTTTCCCAGCCACTGATTTTTCTTTTTATCTTAAAATATGTTTTCTGTTTTTTGCTGGTATTATGAGCTTGCATTATACGACTAATTTCGCAATTACTACCTTTTAATGAAGGGTAGAATTGCGTGTTTCAGGTAGAAATAAGTGCAAAACAGAAAATCGAAGTGATAAAGTGATATGCGCAAAGTGTTACAGTGTTGCGTCCGAGGCGCAAAGTGTTACAGTGTTGCGTCCGAGGGTTCGTCTGTTCGTGCCTGTCGTTCACCTAGTCCGGGACCTCTTGCAAGCTCCCAAGCCCAGGGGAGAAGTAATGTCAAACGACTTATGGGTTCGAGAGGCCTTGACCAACGAACAGACGTTTTCCCTCTATGGTATCGGGTGTTTCTTACCAAGATCTCCCCTACCATAAGACGAGAGAGACGTTGTTTCTCCTCGCCATCCGTAGGCTTTTCGCATAAGAAACCTGTCACAAGGTTTCGAAGCCCTTAAGCGAAAGTCAGTCCTTTCAGGACAGGTCCAGCGTCCTGGTTACAGCCATTAGGACAGCTCTGACCCTATGCAGTCATCGGATAACTGCTCGCCGCCTAACAAATGCGTAACACAGACTCCGAAAGTCTTTTTTTGTAGGCAAAGTGTTGCGGTCACAGACGTTACCCTCGTCTATTACCACAACCATTTCCGTTGATCCTTAAGGGGTTGTATGGCAAACATGCAGTATATGCTTGCCTCCCTTATGGAAGACTATTCTGCCGATTAGTCCGTTGAGTCTAGCCGTTTATCTCATCGATATCCTGGCTTTCAGCCAACCTAACGTTCCTTTGTGCTTACTGTTGACGTTGGCGTAGCTTAGTCACGTCAGTCAGGTTGTTTAGAACCACACTCGATGCGGTCTCGTGTGGTTTTTCAGCCGCATTTGGACGTTAGGCCACTGGCTGATGCTCCTGTTGACGTTCTAGACGTTCACTATCAATCGGAGTTGACTTGTTTTGACGCTGTGCGTCAACCTCCGCATTCTAGAGTTGTTTTGACTGCTCAGTCTAGGCAGTCAAAGCAGTCTCGAGTGGACGCTGTACGTCCTCACGCACCTGTTGTGGTTGACAGTTCAGTTGTTGACAGTTCACAGACTGTCAAGCAGTTACATGACGTTGCGTTCTGGTCCGCTACTAATGCACCAGTGAGAGACTCAGCTTTTATCGGACAAGGTTCCTTTAGATGAGGAAGTTGCTGTTCTCCCTCCTACTTATATTCCCTTGAGGACTCTGTCAGATGGAGAGGAGCCTTAAGCTGCTTAGCCTCCTATGGACTTTAATTAAATCATGATGATTTTTTTTAAGGATCTTCGTCCGGATCTTGTAACTGCTGCTCCTCGTTCGCCTAAACGTCAGAGCTTACACTAGGCCTAGCTACTTCGAAGCCGTTGTTTTTAAGCTAGTGCTCTCTCGCTCTCCTAGAGAGCGTTACGTTGGCTAGGCGACTGGTTTTTCACCAGGAGGAGTTTGGGGGATACAGCCTTTGATTTCCCTTCTTTTAAACTGGTTTATAGAGCGAGAGTCTGATATGACACGAGAGAAGTTCTCGGCTTTGGAGTTCATGCCTCTGCCCAGATAGACTTCTCAATTCTGGTAGACTCTCCCTGGCGCCTAGCCAGGAGACGCTCCAAGTTGTTTACAGGTCAACTTCTCAGAGGGATGGTAAACGGTTCCGCCTCAGTCGCTAACCCCGTCTGTTGCCACACCTGCTCCCGTAGACCCTAAATGGGCTTTGCTGCAAGACATGCAGTCCAAGCTTGCGTCCTTGATAGAGGACTTAAATGCGGAGAAGAACCTTCTGGCCAACAACCTTCCAACCGGTCGGTTGTGCGCCCTGTTGACGCTGAGGTAACCTACTCGCGTCTGCCAGTTGAGGTGGTTCCTCCACCGATGCGACCCAGTGTGGGTTGCCAGCCGCACGTTGACGTTAAGCGACGCTCGGAGGTGGTTGTTGACGTTCAGGACGTTCAACAACCAGCAGAGGTGACTTGTTGTGACGCAGTGCGTCAACCTCAGCAACCCGGTAGGGTGTTGACTGCACAACCCAGACGGTCTAGACAGTTTCGGGTTGACGCTGTGCTTCCTCGCGCACCCATGGTTGTTGACAGTTCACAGACTGTGCAGCAGTTCCATGATATTGCGTCCGGCTCCGTCACGCATCCACCAGTGCGACCGGATTCAGCGAGCCAGACGTTGCCCACTCCGTTGCCGTTTCCTCATCAGTTTCGGATGAGGAACCCTCTGATGAGGACGTTGCTGAACAACAAGACGATCAGCCCCCAGCCCTGCTATCCATCCAGAAGATGCTGAAGAAGGAACGCTGCTCAGTCAGGCTGTGGATGAGTCTGGTAGGGACGCTGTCATCCGTGGATCAATTTGTGTCACTAGGAAGACTACACCTCCGTCCTCTTCTATACCATCTAGCTTTTCACTGGAAAAAGGACAAGACGCTAGAAGCGGTCTCGATCCCGGTTTCCGAAAAGATAAAGTCTTGTCTGACTTGGTGAAAGGACAATATCAACCTAAGAGAGGGTCTTCCCCTGACTGTTCAGACTCCCAACCACGTTCTCTTCTCGGACGCATCGGACGTAGGCTGGGGTGCGACATTAGACGGTCGGGAATGCTCGGGAATATGGAACTCGAGTCAAAGGACAATGCATTTCAACGGCAAGGAGCTACTGGCAGTACGTCTGGCCTGGAAAAGCTTCAGGTCTCTCCTTCAAGGCAAAGTGGTGGAGGTGAACTCGGACAACACCACGGCTTTGGCGTACATCTCCAAGCAAGGAGGGACCTACTCTCTGACGTTGTACGAGATCGCAAGGGACCTCCTCACCTGGTCAAAAGGTCTAGACATATCACTAGTAACGAGGTTCATCCAAGGCAACTTGAATGTCATGGCAGATTGTCTCAGTCGGAAGGGACAAATAATTCCAACAGAATGGACCCTCCACAAGGATGTATGCAAGAGACTTTGGGCCACCTGGGGCCAGCCAACCATAGATCTCTTCGCAACCTCGATGACCAAGAGGCTCCCAATATTTTGCTCACCAATCCCGGACCCAGCAGCAGTTCATATAGATGCCTTTCTCCTAGATTGGTCACATCTAGATCTATATGCATTCCCTCCGTTCAAGATTGTCAACAAGGTACTGCAGAAGTTCGCCTCTCACGAAGGGACAAGGTTGACGCTAGTTGCTTCCCTCTGGCCCGCGAGAGAATGGTTCACCGAGGTACTTCGATGGCTAGTAGACGTTCCCAGAACACTTCCCCTAAGGGTGGACCTTCTACGTCAGCCACACGTAAAGAAGGTACACCAAGGCCTCCACGCTCTTCGTCTGACTGCCTTCAGACTATCGAAAGACTCTCGAGAGCTAGAGGCTTTTCGAAGGAGGCAGCCAGAGCGATTGCTAGAGCAAGGAGAACATCCACCCTTAGAGTCTACCAATCGAAGTGGGAAATCTTCCGAAACTGGTGCAAGTCAGTATCCGTATCCTCGACCAGTACCTCTGTAACTCAAATAGCTGACTTTCTCTTATATCTGAGGAAAGGACGATCTCTTTCAGCTCCCTCTATCAAGGGTTACAGAAGCATGTTGGCATCAGTCTTCCGTCACAGAGGCTTAGATCTTTCCAACAATAAAGATCTACAGGACCTCCTTAAGTCTTTTGAGACCACGAAGGAGCGTCGTTTGGTTACACCTGGTTGGAATTTAGACGTGGTACTAAGATTCCTTATGTCAGACAGGTTCGAACCGCTACAATCAGCCTCCCTGAAAGATCTCACCTTAAAGACTCTTTTCCTGGTATGCTTAGCCACAGCTAAAAGAGTCAGTGAGATTCATGCCTTCAGCAAGAACATCGGATTCTCATCTGAAACGGCTACATGTTCTCTACAACTTGGTTTTCTAGCCAAAAACGAGCTGCCTTCTCGACCTTGGCCAAAATCGTTCGATATTCCAAACTTATCGTATGGTTGGAAATGAACTAGAAAGAGTCTTATGCCCTGTAAGAGCTCTTAAGTTCTATTTAAAACGAACTAAACCTTTACGAGGCCCGTCTGAAGCTTTATGGTGTTCAGTTAAGAAACCATCTTTGCCTATGTCAAAGAATGCTTTATCCTATTTTATCAGACTGTTAATACGAGAAGCTCATTCCCATCTGAATGAGGAAGACCAAGCTTTGCTGAAGGTAAGGACACACGAAGTTAGAGCTGTCGCAACTTCCGTGGCCTTTAAACAAAATAGATCTCTGCGAAGTATAATCGACGCAACCTATTGGAAAAGCAAGTCAGTGTTCGCGTCTTTTTTATCTTAAGAACGTCCAGTCTCTTTACGAGAACTGCTACACTCTGGGACCATTCGTAGCAACGAGTGCAGTAGTGGGTGAGGGCTCAACCACTACAATTCCCTAATTCCATAACCTTTTTAATCTTTCTCTTGAAATGTTTTATTGTTGTTTTTGGGTTGTCCGGAAGGCTAAGAAGCCTTTCGCATCCTACTTGATTTGGCGGGTGGTCAAAGTCATTTCTTGAGATGCTCCTAGATTAGAGGTTTTGATGAGGTCCTGTTGTATGGGTTGCAACCCTTGATACTTCAGATCCTAGGGGTCGCTCAGCATCCTAAGAGGATCGCGAGGCTCCGTTAGGAAGACGTACTTAAAAAGGCAGAGTAATTGTTCAAGTCGACTTCCTTACCAGGTACTTATTTATTTTAAGTTTGTTATTTTGATAACTGCTAAAATGAAATAAAAAATCCTTAGCTCATAATAATGTAAACATTTATTTCTGGTCTCTACCCACCCCCCTGGGTGTGAATCAGCTTATATAATCACCGGCTAAGTTAAATATTGAAAAATGTTATTTTTATAATAAAATAAATTTTTGAATATACTTACCCGGTGATTATATATTAAAGGACCCTCCCTTCCTCCCCAATAGAGACGCAGTGGACCGAGGAGAAAATTGAGTTCTTTGTTTACATTGAGTACTGAGTACCTGCACGACAGATGGCGCTGTTGAAGTACACCCCCTACCTGCATAGCGATCGCTGGCGGATTTTTAACGTAGAGTTTTCTGTCGAGCAACAGAGTTGCAGCTTATATAATCACCGGGTAAGTATATTCAAAAATTTATTTTATTATAAAAATAACATTATTTGCACAAGTGGTTCAGATATCTGGACAGTCATGCCAACTCCCAAACAATGATACCTTTGGTCAAGTTTTGAACTTTACATCGTGTTAGGAAATAAAGTAATGGAAAAATGTATTTAAGTGTTTAGATTGATTAGAAAATGGTAAAATAAGTCAGACTATCAAACAATTTATGACATCAACTACGATATGGGTAGTGCCATAGCCTCTGTACCATGGTCTTCCACTGTCTTGGGTTAGTTCTTGTGCTTAAGGGTACACTGTGGCTCACTTATTATGTTTCTGTATTTCATTTCCTCGCTGGACTATTTTCCCTGTGGGAGCCCTTTGGCCTATGTCATTCTTCTTTTCCAATTAGGTTTGTAGGTTAGCCAGTAATAATGATAGAGTGTGGGTGATTGAATCATATTAAGTAGAAAGTCTTGGAATCAATTCATGACTAATGTGAGGTCCAGCTCTCTCTCTCTCTCTCTCTCTCTCTCTCTCTCTCTCTCTCTCTCTCGCTAGTATCAACATTGCGGGATATATTTAGGGAAATAATCAGTGTACTCGACCCTACAGAACCTTGCATGTAGTACTTCATTGGGTTTTCATTCCTCATACAATGTACTTATTCCAGATTGAAAACTAATGCAGAAGGAAGTTGATGAATTGGACATTCAGATGGAGAAAGCACAAAGGGAATAGATAAAAAGTTGAGATATTTAGTGGACCTGTCTTCCCACAGGAGAGGATTTCGGCACCGCAGGTACCAAAGGAGTTGCCCGAGCCATGATAGCCTGATGAAGAAGGGAGTCCTGGGTCGCCTTCCTCCACTTCTCCGTCACTGTCTCTACTTCCTCCAGCGGAAACAAAGTCGGAGACTTGATGGAGGAATTTTGGAGGACGAGAGAATCTTTCCTCGGGTCAGGTGAGTTTATCCATTCTAAGCCACTCTGACAATCTATAAGAGAAGACTTTAAACCAAGATATTTGATGGTACAGTATAAGTAATAGTACTATAATGAAATTCAAATGTATTACATATGATTTTCTGTTGAACAGATTGACATAAGTCTCCTTTCATAGTTCATATATGACTGATCTATTTTAATGTTTTAATATTCTCAGTATATTTTACTTATTATATCTCATTTATAGTATATTCAATACTTCTCTGTTTCCTTTTCTCACAGGGCTGCTTTCCCTTTTGGAACCCTTGGGCTTGTAGTAATCTGATTTTCCCACTAGGGTTGTAGCTTGGCTAGTAATGATGATAATGATATAGGTGCTGTAATGATAGTAAATATTGAAGCTACTGAACATGAATTAAAAGAATTTGAGCAATAATTTTCCATTTAATAACATCTCAACTCCTTATCTTGAGAGAGAGAGAGAGAGAGAGAGAGAGAGAGAGAGAGAGAGAGAGAGAGAGAGATCCCGAGCACTTTTCGTGTTACTTTCTTTGTCATTGATTATTATAATAAACATCAAAAGAGTTTTGTGATTATGTTTGATTTTTAAATATTTAACTTAGCCGGTGAATATATAGCTGCAACTCTGTTGCTCGACAGACAACTCTACGGAAAAACTCGCCAGCGATCGCTACACAGGTTGCGGGTGTGCCCAACAGCGCCATCTGTCGACCAGATACCCAGCTCTTATGTAAACAAAGACTCAATTTTCTCTCTGTCGACGTGTCGACAAGACGTACTTTACTCGCTGTTGCTAAACTGGAGTTTTTCAATATTAAACTTACCCGATAATCATGTAGCTGTCAACTCTGTTGCCCGACAGAATTCTATGGAGGGATACGCCAGCTATCACAATACTAGAAGGGGGTGTTCTTACCAGCGCCACCTGTGGCCAGGTACTCAAGTACTTCTTGTTGACACCTCCTCAATTATTCCTCTGTCGTGCTTCTGACAAGACGTTCTGGGATACGCTTATGTTCTTGGAGTATTTTCACGACTTTGGTGAAGTATTTCTCTTTGATTTCGGCTGTCGCTTTACTGGAAACTTCTATTTTAGCTTAGTTAGCTTTTGGAATTAATTGGATTAATTTTGGTGACGAAGAGAGTATGAACTCTCGTTCACCTTTCAATGGCCGACCCTTCCCTTAGACGGAAGTGTTGGTGTCTAAGAGAGTATAGACTCTTTTTCTTAATTTTGCTTAACAAAAGTTATAGATTTATTTTATATCTCTCCGCCTCTTATAGGCCTCTTCGATTAACTTCCTTTTATTATAAACTTATTAAAATTAATTTTTATATTTGTTTATATTCGACCTTCCTAATAGTAGGCGGTCTTTTCTTGGTACCGAAGTTAATTATCGTGAGCCCGTCATTTCGGTTTTACCTGTTAACATATTATGCTATTTTAAGGTCTTTGAAAGAATTTCTTTGATAGTCTCGTACTTTTTCAAAGTTGAACTAACGTTTTGTTTGTCTCGGCAGTTGTTGACGTTCAGAACGTTTCAACTTGCACTCTATCGTTACGATAGAGAAAGAATGTTCACGGTTTCACATTGCAGTAAGAGTAACCGTGTCTAGCGTTTTGTTCATTCTTTCTTAACTTAATGGTTTTGATCCTAATAAGGAACTTTTCTTTTTGGGAAATATTTCAGTTTTTTCCTTTAACAATAATATGTTTTAACGATATATATGATTGGGCTCTTCTCTCAGGTTCTAAGTCAAGAGAGAGAGAGAGAGAGAGATAGAGACGGAGGGAGAAAGAGGATAAACGTTTCCCTCAAGCCTGCCAGGCGTACGAGTAACGTCGTTATCGTTTTGCTCTTATCCCTAGTCTCTTTAGGGGAAGAAACTAAACGTTTCTAGAGTGATCTAGTGTTTAGTCTCTTTCCAGCCACTGAATTTTCTTTCATTAGATTTTTCTGTTACATTGTAATTCTGTTTTCGCAATTACTAACTTTTGAGAAGGATAGAATTGCGTGTTTCAGGTACAAACCACTTAAAGTTTCGAGTTCAGTGAAATAAGTGCAAACAGAAATCAAAGTGATAAGTGATTAGCGCAAAGTATGTCAGTGTTATGCGTGAGGGTACTTTTGTGCGCGCCAGTCGTCCTCCCAGTCCGGGACCTCTTGCAAGCTCCCAAGCCCAGGGGAGAAGCAATGTCGAAGGGCATAAGGGTTCGGCAGGCCTTGATCGGCGCACAGAAGTATCCTCGGTGGTTGTGGGCGTGTCTTACCGAGACCGTCACTCCCACCCGCAGACGATTGAGCCCTTATTTTGCTCGTCTGCAGAAGAGATTTAGAGGAGAAAATAAAGGCAGAGTTACGCTGGTCTCAGGTCTCAAGACCTCTTAAACGTAAAGTCCAGACCTATGCCAGACGTACGAAGTAAAGTTCAACAACCCGGCTGCACCCGTTCAGCCTGTGCTGCACCCGCCTGCACTCGCTGCACCCAGTCGCAACACCATCTGCCAGGCGTACGATGTTGTGGACTCTACTACAGTCCATGCAAGCACAGCTTTCGGACTTGATGCGTGAGTGTCGTGCTGAGAGTGTTGCACCTCCTGCACCTGTGGTGCACCAACCTCCTGCACCCGCCTGCACCGGTGGTGCACCAACCTCCTGCACCCGTTCAGCCTGTGCTGCACCCGCCTGCACCGGTGGTGCACCAACCTCCTGCACCCGTTCAGCCTATGCTGCACCCGCCTGCACCGGTGGTGCACCAACCTCCTGCACCCGTTCAGCCTGTGCTGCACCCGCCTGCACTCGCTGCACCCAGTCGCAGCTCCATCTGCCAGGCGTACGATGTTGAACCACTTTCGGAGTTTGCTGTTCACAGTGTTGTTCAGCCTCAGCCTTCTTTAAGGCAACCCTTGCTTTGGGATCAGGAGAGTTACACTCTTCCTCCTCCTCCCCTTGCTGCTCCTCCAGTGGTGCAACTCTCGGTTGGGGTACAATGTTCTGCGCAGCCTCAACCTTCTCATGCTCCACTCATCTCTCAGGAACAGGAACGGACTACTCCGCCTCCGTCCTCCGCTTAGCTGGTACAATCCTTGGGTGCAACTCTTGCTAGGAGTCAACCTCCTTCACCCTTGCACCTGCCTTCTGCTCCGTCTGTTGTTCAGCCTATGCAGTCTGAACCTCAGGTTTTCCCTCAAGTTGAGGAAACCTCTGTTGTTGTTCCAGCTCGTTCTGACTCTGCTGTTCAGCATACCATGGTTCAACCCCATGCAAGCATGCATTAAGCACTCTAGCACTGGTCATGGAATTTCTGAGAAATGTTAAACGCCATGCACACGCTCTGCTTTCCTTTCAGCAGGCTCTGCTTACAGCAGGCTCTACTTCCTACATGCTCAGCATTCAGCATGCTCTGCATTCAGCATGCTCTGCATACAACATGCTCTGCATACAGCATGCTCTGCATTCAGCATGCTCTGCATACAGCATACTCTGCATACATCATGCTCTGCATACCTTACCGCATGCTTCTCAACACATCTTGGGTTGTTGCCAACTCACTAGACTGTCAAGCAGTTTCATAACGTTGCCTTCTAGTCTGCTGCTTTGCACCAGTGAACCCTCACTCAGAGAACTTAGCTTTTCTAGGATAAGGTCCCTGTAGATGAGAAAGTTCTTTTCTCCCTCCTTCTGATATTCCCTTGAGGACTCTGTCATTTGGAGGGAGCCTTTAGCTGCATAACCTCTTATGGACTTTTATTTAAGCATAACATGCTTACAGGGAAGGTAATGGTTACACTTCAGCCGCTAATCCCGTCTGTTACCACACCTGCTCCCATAGACCTTGAGCTGTGTTGCATGACATGCAGTCCAAGCTTAGTCCTTGTTAGAGGATTTTTTGTTTACGGAGTCAATGTGTCACGGGGAAGACGTTCAACAACCAACAGAAGGGACTTGTTGTGACGCAGTGGGCAACCTCAGCAACCCGTTAAGGAGTTGTCTGTACGACCCAGACAGTCTAGACAGATTCGGGTTGTCACTGTACTTCCTCGCTTGCCCATGATTGACAGTTTACAGACTGTGCAGCAGTATCATGATCTTGTGTCCGGCTCCGTCAGACGACTGGCTTTTAAGAGCTCCCTCAAGTCGTCGCTGTCTGGAGATTTTCATGGACTATGGATCTGACCAAGGAACTGGGCCTCCTGGTCAATTTTGAGGAGTCTCAGCTCGTTCCATCCCAGACCATTGTCTCCTTGGGTATGGATCTTCAGAGTCGAGCTTTTCGGACTTGTCCGTCGGCCCCAAGGATCTTCCAAGCCCTAGAATGCATCCAGAAATGCTGAGAAGGAACCGATGCTTAGTCAGGCTGTGGATGAGTCTAACAGGGACACTTTCATCGCTGGCCCTGTTCATCGAGTTAGGGAGACTCCACCTCCGCCCCCTTCAGTATCATCTAGCTGCTCACTGGATAAAGGACATGACGCTAGAGACGGGCTCAGTTCCTGTTTCCGAAGAGATGAGGTCTACTCTAACGTGGTGGAAGAACAGCATTCTTCTCAAGGAAGGTCTACCATTGGCTGTTCAGTCCTCCGACCACCGTCTCTTCTCGGACGCATCGGACACGGGCTGGGGTGCGACACTGGACGGACAGGAATGCTCGGGAACATGGAATCAGGAGCAAAGGACACTTCACATCTATTGCAAGGAGTTGTTGGCAGTTCATTTGGCCTTGATAAACTTCAAGTCCCTCCAGCTTAACAAGGTGGTGGAGGTGAACTCCGACTACACCACAGCCTTGGCTTACATCTCCAAGCAGGGAGGGACTCATTCGAGGAAGTTGTTCGAGATCGCAAGGGACCTCCTCATTTGGTCAAAAGATCGAAAGCTCACGCTGGTAACGAGGCTCATTCAGGGCGATATGAATGTCATGGCAGATCGCCTCAGCCGGAAGGGTCAGGTCTTCCCCACAGAGTGGACCCTTCACAAGAATGTTTGCAGCAGACTTTGGGCCCTGTGGGATCAGCCAACCATAGATCTATTCGCTACCTCGACGACCAAGAGGCTCCTCTTGTATTGTTCTCCGATTCCAGACCCAGCAGCAGTTCGCGTGGATGCCTTTCTGCTGGATTGGTCCCATCTCAACCTGTATGCATTCCCGCCGTTCAAGATTGTCAACAGGGTACTTCAGAAGTTCGCCTCTCACAAAGGGACACGGCTGACGTTGGTTGCTCCCCTCTGGCCCGCGAGAGAATGTTTCACTGAGGTACTGCAATGGCTGGTCGACGTTCCCAGGACTCTTCCTCCTAGAGTGGACCTTCTGCGTCAACCTCACGTAAAGAAGGTACTCCCAACCTCCACGCTCTTCGTCTGACTGTCTTCAGACTATCGAAAGACTCTCAAGAGCTAGAGGCTTTTCGAAGGAGGCAGCCAGAGCGATTGCCAGAGCAAGGACGACATCCACTCTCAGAGTCTATCAGTCTTTATGGGAAGTCTTCCGAAGCTGGTGCAAGGCCAATGCAGTTTTCCTCAACCAGTACCAATGTAACCCAGATTGCTGACTTCCTGTTACATCTAAGGAACGTAAGCTCCCTATCAGCTCCTACGATCAAGGGTTACAGAAGTTTGTTGGCAGCGGTTTTCCGCCACAGAGGCTTGGATCTTTCCTCCAACAAAGATCTACAGGACCTCTTAGGTCTTTTGAGACCTCAAAGGAACGTCGGTTGTCCACTCCAGGCTGGAATCTAGACGTGGTCCTAAGGTTCCTAATGTCATCAGGATTTGAACCGCTCCAATCAGCCTCTTTTAAGGACCTCACATTAAAAAACTCTTTTCCTCGTGTGCTTAGCAACAGGTAAAAGAGTAAGTGAGATCCACGCCTTCAGCAGGAACATAGGTTTCACATCTGAAACGGCTACATGTTCCTTGCGGCTCGGTTTTTTTGGCTAAAACGAGCTTCCTTCCCGTCCTTGCCCTAAGTCGTTCGAGATCCCAAGCCTGTCCAACATGGTGGGGAACGAACTAGAGAGAGTACTTTGCCCTGTTAGAGCTCTTAAGTACTATTTAAGAAGGTCAAAACCATTACGAGGACAATCAGAAGCCTTATGGTGTGCTATCAAGAAGCCTTCTCTACCAATGTCTAAGAACTCAGTTTCTTACTACATCAGGCTTCTGATTAGAGAAGCAAATTCTCATCTGAAGGAAGAAGACCTTGCTTTGCTGAAGGTAAGGACACATGAAGTGAGAGCTGTGGCTACTTCAGTGGCCTTCAAACAGAACCGTTCTCTGCAGAGTGTTATGGATGCAACCTATTGGAGAAGCAAGTCAGTGTTCGCATCATTCTATCTCAAAGATGTCCAGTCTCTTTACGAGTACTGCTACACCCTGGGTCCATTCGTAGCAACGAATGCAGTAGTAGGCGAGGGCTCAGCCACTACATTCCCATAATTCCATAACTTTTTAACCTTTCTCTTGAATACTTTTTATGGGTTGTTCGGTCGGCTAAGAAGCCTTCCACATCCTTTTTGATTTGGCGGGTGGTCAATTCTTTCTTGAGAAGCGCCGAGGTTAAAGGTTGTGATGAGGTCCTTTAGTATGGGTTGCAGCCCTGTATACTTTAGCACCTTTGGGTTGATTCAGCCTCCAAGAGGAACGCTGCGCTCAGTAAGGAAGACGAACTTAAAAAAGAGACAGAGTAACGGTTCAATTCGACTTCCTTACCAGGTACTTATTATTTCATTGTTATTTGAGATAACTGTTATATGAAATATGGGATACTTAGCTATCCTTTAATCTTGTACACTGGTTTTCACCCACCCCCCTGGGTGTGAATCAGCTACATGATTATCGGGTAAGTTTAATATTGAAAAATGTTATTTTCATTAGTAAAATAAATTTTTGAATATACTTACCCGATAATCATGATTTAATTGACCCTCCCTTCCTCCCCATAGAGAACCAGTGGGACCGAGGAATAATTGAGGAGGTGTCAACAAGAAGTACTTGAGTACCTGGCCACAGGTGGCGCTGGTAAGAACACCCCCTTCTAGTATTGTGATAGCTGGCGTATCCCTCCATAGAATTCTGTCGGGCAACAGAGTTGACAGCTACATGATTATCGGGTAAGTATATTCAAAAATTTATTTTACTAATGAAAATAACATTTTTCACATCTAATTGGTGAAGTACTATATTCTAGTTTTGAGCTTTTGCTGTGCAGGGTTTTTCTTCACACAAATCCTTGAACTCTTTTTTATATCGGATTCTTTGTTGATGACTTATTGATCGTTTTTTGGAATTTCCCTTGACCAATTCAAAATGGCTGACCCTTCACAAGTTCCCAATTTTCAATATTAAACTTACCCGATAATCATGTAGCTGTCAACTCCGTTGCCCGACAGAAATCTAAGGAGGGATACGCCAGCTATCACAATACTAGAAGGGGGTGTACTAACAGCGCCACCTGTGGCCAGGTACTCAAGTACTTCTTGTTGACACCTCCTCAATTATTCCTCTGTCGTGCCTCCGGCTAGACGTTCTGGGATACGCTCATGGTCTTCGAGTTTATTCTCGCTTATTTGGTGATGTATTCTCTTTGATTTACGGCTGTCGCATTACTGGAAACCTTCTGATATTAGCTAGATAGCTTTTATTTAATTCAGTTTAACGGTTAACGAATTTTTGCTTGTTTTTTGGATCTCCCTTTGACTTCTCTTGAAAACAAAATGTCTGACATTTCGCAAGCCCCCTCCCATAGACGTTGTAGGTCTTGCAATAGACGTATTCCGAAGGTCTCGGTAGATCCTCACACCGCTTGTTCTGACTGTAGGGACATACCCTGTCAGTTAGAAAATCGATGTGAGGAATGCGCCGGTCTTTCGGAATTGGATTTTGTCCGACTTTTAAAGTATTCTTCTAAGTTAGAGAGAATTAGAGCTAGGAGGAGTTCTTCTCACTCTTCTTTATTTTCCTCATCTCATGATCCTCTTCCTGATCCTACCCCTGTAGTGGCTACCCCCGAACCTACTGTGTGCCCTCCGCCTGATATGTCAGTGGTTTTACGTGCTATTCAGGCTTTAGGCGATAAGGTAGAGTCAGTGGTAAGTGACCATAAGTCTCTGATGGCCGAAGTGAAAGAGTTGAAGGCCAAGAGTGCAGTGGGTGAAGTTAGTGCCAGTGCTGTGACGAGTGCTAGTGTCGGTGCAGTGCCTTGTACTAGTGTTAGTGCCAGTGTGGTGCGTGGGGATTTTTCTGTGCGAGCCAGTCGTTCTCCCAGTCCGGGACCTCTTGCAAGCTCCCAAGCCCAGGGGAGAAGCAATGTCGAAGGGCATAAGGGTTCGGCAGGCCTTGTTAGGCGCACAGAATCATCCTCAGTGGTTGCGGGCGTGTCTACCACAGACCGTCACTCCCACTTGCAGACGATTGAGCCCGTCTTCCGCTCGTCCGCTGATCTTCCCTCGGGGAAGAAACGTTGGTCTCAGGTCTCTAGACCGCTTAAACGCAGAGTCCAACCCTCGAGTGCTCAGCCAGGTTGCAGTCGTTGGCTCAGCTCTGACTCGCCTCAGTCTTCTAGCGAGTGTACTCCGCCCAAGAGGAGTAAGGTACAACAGAGCTGCACCGGTGGTGCAACCACTGTTATGGCTTTGCCTCAGTCTGCTACTGTCTCTGCTGATCCCAAGTGGTCTATGCTTCAGTCCATGCAAGCTCAGCTTTCAGACCTGATGCGTGAGTGTCGTGCTGAGAGTGCTGTACCTCCTGCACCTGTGGTACACCTTTCTCCTGCACCGGTTCAGCCTGTGCTGCACCCTCCTGCACCGGTGGTGCACCAACCTCCTGCACCCGTTCAGCCTGTGCTGCACCCGCCTGCACCAGTGGTGCACCTACCTCCTGCACCGGTTCAGCCTGTGCTGCACCCGCCTGCACCGGTGGTGCACCAACCTCCTGCACCCGTTCAGCCTTTGCTGCACCCGCCTGCACCGGTGGTGCACCAACCTCCTGCACCGGTTCAGCCTGTGCTGCACCCGCCTGCACTCGCTGCACCCAGTCGCAGCTCCATCTGCCAGGCGTACGATGTTGTACCAGTTAGTCAGTCTGCTCAGCTGCTGCACCGAGCTCTACCCGTGCACCCTGATCCTGCTCCTCAGACATCTCTGCTTGCGGGAACTTTACCTTGTTCTACGCAGCCTCGATCTATTCACGCTCCACTTATACCACAGGAACAGGAACTTGCTGCACCTCCTCCTTCCACCTCTGTTGTTGTTCCTGCTCGTTCTGACTCTGCGGTTCAGCATTCGTTTCCGATCCCGTCGCCTCATTCTGGGGTTGAGATTTCGGATGATGAGGAAGCACACCTTGATCCCTCTTCGGACGTGGACGAATCCAGACCCTCTCCACAGTCTCTTGATTTTCGCAAGGTCTTGGTTCTTCTCAGGGAGGTTTATCCAGACCATTTTGTCTCAGCTATACCCCGCTCTCCACCATCTGAGTTTTCGCTGGGAGTGCAACAAGCTCAGTCTTCCTATACCAAGCTTGTCTTAGCTAGATCCTCCAAGAGGGCTTTTAGGATCTTAGGGGAATGGCTGCAGTCTAAGCAACTTCTTGGCAAGACTTCCTTCATGTTCCCTCCAACGAAGCTCACTTCGAAAGCGAGCGTTTGGTATGCCACAGGGGAAGCACCAGGCTTGGGAATACCTGCCTCTGCCCAGGCTGACTTCTCAAGTCTGGTAGACTCGCCTCGAAGATCTGCTATGAGACGCTCAAAAGTGTGTTGGACCTTCTCGGACTTGGATCACTTGCTTAAAGGAGTGTTTAGAGCTTTTGAAATGTTTAATTTTCTCGACTGGTGCCTGGGGGCCCTCAGCAAGAAAACCTCCCATACGGACAAAGATTCTGCCATGCTGTTAATGTCCTGTATGGATAAGGCCATCAGAGATGGATCGGGCGAGCTAGCGTCCTTGTTTGTATCAGGGGTTTTGAAGAAAAGGGAACAGCTGTGTTCTTTCCTTTCTGCCAGCATTACCCCTTGCCAACGTTCACAACTTCTGTTTGCTCCTCTTTCGAAGTTTATTTTTCCCGAAGAGCTCATTAAAGATTTGTCGGCTGCTTTGATACAGAAGGACACGCACGATCTTGTAGCTTCTTCGGCTCGTAAGTCTAAGGCTACCACCTCAGCCCCTAAGACTTACCGCCCCCCAGTGGCTGATACCCCTGCGACTAGATTCATACCGCCCTTTCGTGGTAGAGCCCCCAGCCGAGGAAGCTCCCGTCCAGACTCTTACAGAGGCAAGTCCAGGAAAGGATCCAAGCCATCCAAAGGAAAACACTGACTCTCCGATTCTCCAGACGACAGTAGGAGCCAGACTCAAGACCTTCTGGCGAGCTTGGGAGATGAGAGGTGCAGACGCACAGTCTGTCAGTTGGCTGAGGTTCGGTTACAGGATTCCATTCTTCCTTCAACCACCTCTGACCACTTCGCCCATCAACCTCTCTCCCAACTACAAAGAGGAGGACAAGAGGCTAGCTTTGCACCAGGAGGTGTCGCTTCTTGTGCAGAAGAAGGCTGTGGTTGTAGTCCGGGACCATCAATCCCCGGGCTTCTACAACCGCCTCTTTCTTGTGGCCAAGAAGACAGGAGGTTGGAGACCTGTGCTGGACGTCAGCGCTCTCAACGAGTATGTCACCAAGCTGACGTTCACGATGGAGACAACCAAGTCGGTCTTGGCAGCGGTCAGACAGGAGGACTGGATGGTCTCATTGGACTTGAAAGATGCTTATTTTCACGTTCCGATTCATCCAGACTCCCAACCTTTCCTAAGATTCGTTTTCGGAAAGGTCGTCTACCAATTCCAAGCCCTGTGTTTTGGCCTAAGCACAGCTCCTATGGTCTTTACCCTTCTGATGAGGAATGTAGCCAAATTCCTTCACTTGTCAAACATCAGAGCCTCCCTCTACCTAGACGACTGGCTGTTGAGAGCCTCCTCGAGTCGTCGTTGTCTGGAGAATCTTCATTGGACTTTAGACCTTATCAGAGACCTGGGTCTATTAGTCAATTTGGAAAAATCTCAACTCATTCCCTCACAATCCATCGTGTATCTGGGAATGGAAATTCAGAGTCAGAGTTTTCGGGCTTTTCCATCGGCACCCAGGATAAGCCAAGCCCTAGAGTGCATCATGAGCATGCTGAAGAGGAACAGTTGCTCAGTGAGGCAGTGGATGAGTCTCACAGGGACTCTCTCGTCCCTAGCCCTGTTTGTCGAGCTGGGCAGACTCCACCTCCGCCCTCTTCAATTCCACCTTGCAGCTCATTGGGACAAGAGTTCTACCCTGGAAGCAATCTCTATCCCTATCAACCAAGAGATGAAGACCACTCTCCTGTGGTGGAAGCACAACCTCCTTCTCAAGGAGGGTCTATCATTGGCCATCCAGACCCCCCAACTTCATCTCTTCTCAGATGCATCGGACTCGGGCTGGGGTGCAACCTTGGACGGAAAGGAATGCTCCGGAATGTGGAACGAGGAACAACGTTCTCTCCACATCAACTGCAAGGAACTGCTGGCAGTTCATCTAGCCCTGTTGAACTTCAAGTCCCTCCTGCTAGGCAAAGTGGTGGAGGTGAACTCGGACAACACCACAGCCTTGGCTTACATCTCCAAGCAGGGGGGGACCCATTCGAGGAGCCTTTACGAGATCGCAAGGGACCTCCTCATTTGGTCAAGAAGTCTAAACCTCTCTCTAGTCACGAGGTTCATCCAGGGCAATATGAACGTGTCAGCAGATCGTCTGAGCAGAAGGAATCAGGTCATTCCCACGGAATGGACCCTCCACAAGAGTGTGTGCAACAGACTTTGGACCTTGTGGGGTCAACCTACCATAGATCTGTTTGCCACCTCCATGACCAAGAGACTTCCTCTGTTTTGTTCTCCTGTTCCAGACCCTGCAGCAGTTCATGTGGATGCTTTTCTACTGAACTGGTCCCATCTCGACCTGTACGCATTCCCTCCGTTCAAGATAATCAACAAGGTTCTGCAGAAATTCGTCTCGCACGAAGGGACACGGCTGACGCTGGTTGCTCCCCTTTGGCCTGCAAGAGAATGGTTCACAGAGGTACTACAATGGCTAGTAGACTTCCCCAGGACTCTACCTCTAAGAGTGGACCTTCTACGTCAACCTCACGTAGACAGGTTACATCCAAACCTCCACGCTCTTCAACTGACTGCCTTCAGACTGTCGAAAGATTCGCTAGAGCTCGAGGCTTTTCGAAGGAGGCAGCCAGGGCTATTGCCAGAGCAAGAAAGGTTTCCACTCGCAGGGTCTACCAGTCTAAGTGGGAGGTCTTCCGAAGCTGGTGTAGAGCCAATTCAATATCCTCTACCAATACCTCTGTGACCCAAATAGCTGACTTCCTGCTTCATCTTAGGAATGAGAGATCCCTTTCAGCTCCTACGATTAAGGGATATAGGAGTATGTTGGCCTCAGTTCTCCGCCATAGAGGTTTGGACCTGTCTTCCAACAAGGACCTTCAAGACATTCTTAAGTCTTTTGAGACGTCTAAAGATCGTCGTCTTTCCACTCCAGGCTGGAATTTAGACGTAGTCTTAAGGTTCCTTATGACATCTAGGTTCGAACCTCTCCAGTCAGCTTCTTTCAAGGACCTTACCCTCAAGACTCTTTTTCTCGTTTGCCTGGCAACAGCTAAGAGAGTCAGTGAGGTTCATGCCTTCAGCAAGAACATTGGTTTTACGACCGAGTCTGCTACATGTTCTTTCCAGCTTGGATTCCTAGCAAAGAACGAACTTCCTTCACGTCCTTGGCCTAGATCGTTCGAGATACCTAGCCTTTCCAACATGGTAGGTAACGAACTTGAGAGAGTTCTTTGCCCTGTCAGAGCTCTCAAATATTATCTCAAGAGGTCTAAACCTCTCCGAGGACAGTCAGAAGCCTTATGGTGTGCCATCAGGAAACCCTCGAGACCCATGTCCAAGAATGGGCTTTCGTATTATATAAGGCTTCTGATTAGAGAAGCACATTCTCACTTAAAGGAGGAAGACCTTGCATTGCTGAAGGTAAGGACCCACGAAGTAAGAGCCGTAGCTACTTCGATGGCCTTTAATAAAAACCGTTCTCTGCAGAGTGTAATGGATGCAACCTATTGGAGGAGCAAGTCAGTGTTTGCATCATTTTATCTGAAAGATGTCCAGTCTCTTTACGAGAACTGCTACACCCTGGGACCATTCGTAGCAGCGAGTGCAGTAGTAGGTGAGGGCTCAGCCACTACATTCCCTTAATCCCATAACCTTTTTAACTTTTCTCTTGAATTCTTTTTGTTGTTTTTATGGTTGTTACGGTAGGCTAAGAAGCCTTCCGCATCCTTTTGATTTGGCGGGTGGTCAATTCATTCTTGAGAAGCGCCTAGGTTAAAGGTTGTGTAGAGGTCCTTTAGTAGGGGTTGCAACCCTATATACTTTAGCACCTTGGGTTGATTCAGCCTCCAAGAGGAACGCTGCGCTCAGTAAGGAAGACGAACTTAAAAAAGAGGCAGAGTAACGGTTCAATTCGACTTCCTTACCAGGTACTTATTATTTCATTTGTTATTAGAGATAACTGTTATATGAAATTTGGGGATACTTGGCTATCCTTTAATCTTGTTCACTGGTTTTCACCCACCCCCCTGGGTGCGAATCAGCTACATGATTATCGGGTAAGTTTAATATTGAAAAATGTTATTTTCATTAGTAAAATAAATTTTTGAATATACTTACCCGATAATCATGATTTAATTGACCCTCCCTTCCTCCCCATAAAGAACCAGTGGGATCGAGGAATAATTGAGGAGGTGTCAACAAGAAGTACTTGAGTACCTGGCCACAGGTGGCGCTGTTAGTACACCCCCTTCTAGTATTGTGATAGCTGGCGTATCCCTCCTTAGATTTCTGTCGGGCAACGGAGTTGACAGCTACATGATTATCGGGTAAGTATATTCAAAAATTTATTTTACTAATGAAAATAACATATTTAGGGGACTGTTCTAGGCGTCTTCCGAAGGCTTCTATCGACCCTCACACTGTTTGTTCCAATTGTCCGGATAAAACCTGTCAATTGGAAGATCGGTGTGAGGAGTGCGTTGGCCTTTCGGAATTCGATTTTATCGAATTTCAAAAGTACACACGTAGGCTAGAGAGAGATAGAGTTAGGAGAAGTTCTTCTCGTTCTATTGATGTATCCTCTCCTCATGCCCCACAACCTATTCCTTCCCCTGTAGTGGTTGCTCCTAACCCCCCTCCTGGCACTCAGGAACCATCGATGGCTGACATGATGCGTGCCATCCAGGCTCTGGGTGAGAGAGTTGAGTCCCTTGCTAGTGACCGTAATCAGCTCATGGCGGATGTTAAGGAGCTTAAGTGCCAAAGTGCAGTGGGAAGTGCTAAAGTGCCAAGTGATAGTGTTGTGGACAGTGTTGCGCTTGAGGGTTCGTCTGTTCGTGCCTGTCGTCCTCCTAGTCCAGGACCTCTTGCAAGCTCCCAAGTCCAGGGGAGAAGCAATGTCGTACGACGCATGGGTTCGAGAGGCTTTAATCAGCGAACAGACGTTCCCTCCGTGGTATCGGGCGTATCTCCCCAAGATCGCTCCTACCTACCTAAGACGAGAGAGCCCATTTATACCTCGTCGTCTGAAGGTGTTTCTTGCAAGAAACTTTGGACCAAGGTCTCGCGACCGTTAAAACGTAAATCGGTCCCTTCAGCACAAGTCCAACGGCCCGGTTGTAGCCACTGGGTCAGTTCGGACTCGTTGCCGTCATCCGATGACTGCTCACCGCCTAAGAGAGGCAAAGCGGTACCGCTTCAGACACTAACACCGTCTGTCGCCGCACCTGCTCCCGTAGACCCTAAGTGGTCTCTACTGCAAGACATGCAGTCTAAGCTTACGTCTCTGATGCAGGACTTTCATGCGGAGAAGGTTGCTGCCGTACCAGCTAGTGCAGTACCTAGCCTACAACCCTCCAAGCAATCGGTTGTGCGTCCTGTGGACGCTGAGGTAACCTTCTCACGCACACCAGTTGAGAGAGTTCCTCCACCCATGCGTTCCAGTGTGGTCTGCCAGCCGCATGTTGACGTTAAGCGACGCACGGAGGTTGCCTTTGACGTTCTGGATGTTCAACAACCGTCAGAGTTGCCTTGTTTTGACGCGGTGCGTCAACCTTCGCAACCCAGTGTGGTTTCCTCTGCGCAACCCAATCAGTCTAGACAGTCTGGGGTAGACGCTGTGCGTCCCCGCGCTACCATGGTTGTTGCCAGCTCACAGACTGGGCAGCAAGTCCATGACGTTGCGTCCGGCTCAGTCACGCATGCACCAGTGCGACCGGACTCAGCGAACCAGCCGTTACCCACTCCGTTGCCGTTTCCTCATCAGTTGTCGGATGAGGAACTTTCTGATGATGATGTTGCTGCACATATAGATGAACCACAATCAGAATTGGACGAGCCTAAGTCTACTCAACCCTCTTTGGACTTTAGAAAAGTTTTGGCCATTTTCAAAGAGCTGTTTCCTGACCAGTTTGTTTCTGTGGCTCCTCGTTCTCCGCCTTCAGAGTTTGTTTTAGGCATGCCTTCTACCACTCCTGCCTTTACTAGACTCGTCCTCGCACGCTCGTCCAAGAGAGCTTTGCGGGTGATAGGAGACTGGTTACAGTCCAAGAAGAGTTTAGGGAAGACAGCATTTGCTTTTCCCCCTGCTAGACTCTCTTCTAGATCGAGCGTCTGGTATGCCACGGGAGAAGTTCTCGGCTTGGGAGTTCCTGCCTCTGCCCAGGGCGACTTCTCAAGTCTTGTAGACTCTCCCCGCCGCCTTGCCATGAGACACTCAAAGATTTGTTGGTCATCATCGGACCTGGACCACCTTTTGAAAGGAATCTTTAGGGCCTTTGAAGTTTTTAACTTCTTAGACTGGTGTCTAGGAGCCCTAAGCAGGAAGATCTCTTCGACAGATAAAGAGACTTCCTTGCTCATTATGTCCTGCATGGACAAGGCCGTCCGTGATGGGTCTAATGAGCTTGCTGCATCATTTGTGTCCGGAGTCCTAAAAAAGCGAGAATCTCTCTGCTCATTCCTTTCTGCTGGAGTTACACCGTGCCAGAGATCTGAGCTTCTCTTTGCTCCTCTTTCCAAGTGCCTTTTTCCAGAAGTCCTGATTAAGGAAATAGCCGCTTCATTAGTGCAGAAGGACACTCACGACCTTGTTGCGTCCTCAGCTCGCAAAGCTCCCCCTTTGCCTACCTTGTCAGCTAGACCAAGGATGGACACTCCAGCGTCTCGCTTTATTCCGCCCTTTCGTGGCAGAGCCTCCAGCAGAGGAGGTGCTCGTGCCGAAGGGAAGCGAGGGAAGAAGAAAGGATCCAAGTCCTTTTAGGGCAGAGTCTGACTGCCCGCAACTTCAGACAGCAGTGGGAGCCAGACTCAAGAACTTCTGGCAGGCCTGGGAGAAGAGAGGCGCAGATGCACAATCTGTGAAATTGCTCAGAGAGGGGTACAAGATCCCTTTTGCTCGGAAACCCCCTCTAGCAACGTCTCCCATCGATCTCTCTCCCAGGTACAGAGAGGAAGAAAAGAGACGAGCCTTGAAACGGGAAGTGTCTCTTTTGCTAGAGAAGGGAGCGGTGGTCAAAGTCTCGGACCTTCAATCTCCGGGATTCTACAACCGCCTCTTCTTAGTTTCAAAGAAGACAGGAGGGTGGAGGCCGGTGCTAGACGTCAGTGCTCTGAATGTCTTTGTCACAAAGACGACGTTCTCCATGGAGACCACAAAGTCAGTCTTAGCAGCGGTCAGAAGGGAAGACTGGATGGTCTCTTTAGACCTAAGGGACGCCTACTTCCACGTCCCCATCCACCCAGACTCCCAACCTTTTCTGAGATTCGTTTTCGAAAAGGTGGTCTACCAGTTTCGGGCCCTGTGCTTTGGCCTAAGCACAGCTCCTCTCGTGTTTACGAGGCTGATGAGGAATGTAGCCAAATTCCTCCATTTATCGGACATCCGAGCCTCCCTTTATTTGGACGACTGGCTTCTTAGAGCCTCTTCCAGTCGTCGCTGTCTGAAGGATCTAAAGTGGACTCTAGATCTGACCAAGGAATTGGGTCTCCTTGTCAATATGGAAAAGTCGCAACTGGTCCCATCCCAAACTATTGTGTATTTAGGGATGGAGATTCACAGTCTAGCTTTTCGGGCTTTTCCGTCGGCCCCCAGAATAAGTCAAGCCCTGTTATGCATCCAGAACATGCTGAAGAAGGAACGCTGCTCAGTCAGGCTGTGGATGAGTCTGGTAGGGACGCTATCATCCCTGGAACAATTTGTGTCATTAGGAAGACTACACCTCCGTCCGCTTCAATACCATCTAGCTTTTCACTGGAAAAAGGACAAGACGGTAGAAGCGGTCTCGATCCCCATTTCCGAAAAGATGAAGTCTTGTCTGACTTGGTGGAAGGACAGTATCAACCTAAGAGAGGGTCTTCCCCTGGCTGTTCAGACTCCCAACCACGTTCTCTTCTCGGACGCATCGGACGTGGGCTGGGGCGCGACATTAGACGGTCGGGAATGTTCAGGACTGTGGAACTCGAGTCAGAGGATCATGCATATCAACTACAAGGAGCTGCTGGCAGTACATCTGGCCTTGAAAAGCTTCAGGTCTCTCCTTCGAGGCAAAGTGGTGGAAGTGAACTCGGACAACACCACTGCCTTGGCGTACATCTCCAAGCAAGGAGGGACCCACTCACTGACGTTGTACGAGATCGCAAGGGACCTGCTCATCTGGTCAAAAGGTCAAGACATATCACTAGTAACGAGGTTCATCCAAGGCAACTTGAATGTCATGGCAGATTGTCTCAGTCGGAAAGGGCAAGTAATTCCAACAGAATGGACCCTCCACAAGGATGTATGCAAGAGACTTTGGGCCACTTGGGGCCAACCAACCATAGATCTCTTTGCAACCTCGCTGACCAAGAGGCTCCCAATCTATTGCTCACCAGTCCCGGACCCAGCAGCAATACATATAGATGCCTTTCTCCTAGATTGGTCACATCTAGATCTCTACGCACTCCCACCGTTCAAGATTGTCAACAAGGTACTGCAGAAGTTCGCCTCTCACGAAGGGACAAGGTTGACGCTAGTTGCTCCCCTCTGGCCCGCGAGAGAATGGTTCACCGAGGTACTTCGATGGCTAGTAGACGTTCCCAGAAGTCTTCCTCTAAGGGTGGACCTTCTACGTCAGCCACACGTAAAGAAGGTACACCAAAGCCTCCTCGCTCTTCGTCTGACTGCCTTCAGACTATCGAAAGACTCTCGAGAGCTAGAGGCTTTTCGAAGGAGGCAGCCAGTGCGATTGCTAGAGCAAGGAGAGCATCCACCCTTAGAGTCTACCAATCGAAGTGGGAAGTCTTCCGAGACTGGTGCAAGTCAGTCTCTGTATCCTCGGCCAGTACCTCTGTAGCTCAAATAGCTGACTTTCTCTTATACCTGAGAAAAGGACGATCCCTTTCAGCTCCCACTATCAAGGGCTACAGAAGCATGTTGGCATCGGTCTTCCGGCATAGAGGCTTAGATCTTTCCAACAATAAAGATCTTCAGGACCTCCTTAAGTCTTTTGAGACCACTAAGGAGCGTCGTTTGGTTACACCTGGTTGGAATTTAGACTTGGTACTAAGATTCCTCATGTCAGACAGGTTTGAGCCGCTACAATCAGCCTCCCTGAAAGATCTCACTTTAAAGACACTTTTCCTGGTATGCTTAGCCTCAGCTAAAAGAGTCAGTGAGATTCATGCCTTCAGCAAGAACATCGGATTTTCGTCAGAAAAAGCCACATGTTCGCTACAACTTGGTTTTCTAGCCAAAAATGAGCTGCCTTCTCGACCTTGGCCTAAATCGTTCGATATTCCCAGCTTATCGAAGATTGTAGGCAATGAACTAGAAAGAGTCTTATGCCCTGTGAGAGCTCTTAATTTCTATTTAAAGCGCACTAAACCTTTACGAGGCCAATCTGAAGCTTTATGGTGTTCAGTTAAGAAACCATCTTTGCCTATGTCAAAGAATGCTTTATCCTACTTTATCAGACTGTTAATACGAGAAGCTCATTCACATCTGAGTGAGGAAGACCAAGCTTTGCTTAAGGTGAGGACACACGAAGTTAGAGCTGTAACAACTTCCGTGGCCTTTAAGCAAAATAGATCTCTGCGAAGTATAATGGACGCAACCTATTGGAGAAGCAAGTCAGTGTTTGCGTCTTTTTATCTAAAGGATGTCCAGTCTCTTTACGAGGACTGCTACACACTGGGACCATTCGTAGCAGCGAGTGCAGTAGTGGGTGAGGGCTCAACCACTACAATTCCCTAATTCCATACCCTTTTAATCTTTCTCTTGAAATGTTTTTATTGTTGTTTTTGGGTTGTCCGGAAGGCTAAGAAGCCTTTCGCATCCTGGTTGATTTGGCGGGTGGTCAAAGTCATTTCTTGAGAGCGCCTAGATTAGGGGTTTGATGAGGTCCTGTTGTATGGGTTGCAACCCTTGATACTTCAGCTCCTAGGGGTCGATCAGCATCCTAAGAGGATCGCGAGGCTCCGTAAGGAAGACGTACTTAAAAGGCAGAGTAATTTTTCAAGTCGACTTCCTTACCAGGTACCTATTTATTTTGTTTTTGTTATTTTGATAACTTCTAAAATGAAATGAAAAACTCTTAGCTCATAAAATATAAACATATATTACTGGTCTCTACCCACCATCCTGGGTGTGAATCAGCTATATATTCACCGGCTAAGTTAAATATTTAAAAATGATATTTTGATTATAAAATAAATTTTTGAATATACTTACCCGGTGAATATAAATTAAATGACCCTCCCTTCCTCCCCAATAGAGACGCAGTGGGACGAGGAGAAAATTGAGTCTTTGTTTACATAAGAGCTGGGTATCTGGTCGACAGATGGCGCTGTTGGGCACACCCGCAACCTGTGTAGCGATCGCTGGCGAGTTTTTCCGTAGAGTTGTCTGTCGAGCAACAGAGTTGCAGCTATATATTCACCGGGTAAGTATATTCAAAATTTTATTTTATAATCAAAATATCATTTTTCTCTTACAGAAAATTAATTGTTGCCACATCAGCATCACAAACACTTACAGTAGACATCTTCCTTGATGCTACATGGAAAGAAATATTTATCCTGAGGCTCTGAGACCTGGATTCCATCTCCACCTCATCTAATTAGTTCTTAGTTTTGTTTGAGTGAAAATGGAAACCTATTTGACTAACGTCTCAACTTTAGTCAATCAACAGTGTCAGACCAGTCAAGATTATTGCTATTCTCCAAATTTAGATTTTCTCTAAGGTTTCTTTATATATAGGGCGATCTTATTTATATAATTAAGGAAATTTTAATACATTTACTTAGCTACTGACTTTGGAAATAATGTCTGTGTAGATATTTTTTCCATAGGTTACACAGCTTCTGAATTCCAGTGGGTCTTTACCCAAAGGTGTCATATTGGCTTCCCCTGGAAGGCTTCAGTTCTCTGCTGATGAAGCAAGACTCATGATTTTCTGAAGAGAAGTCTGATGAAGAAAGAAAACTGTAGCATTGTATAATTAATATGAAAGATGTGATATTCCTTAACCATATAATGAAGTTACCAGATCAAGTTTGGAGAGCTCTTATAGAATTTATAAAAATCAATTGGTAAATACTAAGACCCTTACAACCTGAGACGTTGATGTATCGAGTCAATTTCTTTTGGTAGAATATACCTCTAAGCAGCACAAAATGGGTTCTATTGAATGAAAAAGATTATTTATTTTTTTTGCAAGCAATTCTTCAGTTTACAAAGCAGAACTTTGATAAGTTTATGTGATTCTGAGAGTGACAAAGAAGTCTGGTTAATATGTTTTGTCTGAAAAACTCAAATGCACAAATAAATCAATTGAATCTCCTAATGTAAATAGTATTAATGTTGAAGTAGAAAATCTCAGCTTTTTTAAACATTGAGGGAATTCATGGTGAGAAATCTTTAGACCTTTGAATCCAGTAATTGGTTGATATTGTTAAGACCCATTATCTAAAGTAAATAGCTAACCTGAAGGGAGAGTGAACCAGAAGTTATAGCAGAACAAATCCTGTTTGGGATTGAGTCTTTCCTAAAGTTACATCCTGACCTCATCTTTGAATTTTTGATGCTTGTTAAACCAATTCACTTTTTTTAATTAGCTTAAATGATCCGATCCTGTAAAGACAGAGACTGCTGCTCAGCCCATAGAGTTAAATTCTTGTGAATGTTCCAATTTGAATCAGTTGTTGATATCAATGTTTAGTTACCAGTGAGTTTAAGGAATTCTTCCAGAATATTCATCATTATTACAATTAATTCTTATAGAATTAAATTTTGATTGTTAGAATTATTTTATAATTTGTTTTTAGTATAAATTCTCCTGGGGAATCCTATAAAACTTGTGATCTGTTGTAATTTAAACGTCAAACATTTAACCGTATTTGTTATTATTATTATTATTATTATTATTATTATTATTATTTTTTCAATATTAAACTTACCCGATGATCATATAGCTGTCAGCTCTGCTGCCCGACAGAAAAAACCTACGGGCGGAATACGCCAGCGATCGCTATACAGGTGGGGGTGTACATCAACAGCGCCATCTGTCGAGTAGGTACTCAAGTACTCTATGTCAACACAGAACCAATTTTCTCTCTGTCGTGCCACCGGCAAGACCTACTGAATACGCTCTTGTTTTCTGGATTGAATTTCACGTTATTTGGTGAAGTATTCATCTCTAGTTATTAGCTATCGCTGTGCAGAAGTTATCTTCAATACTTCCTTGCATTCTTTTTTGGATTTGGATTATTGTTGACGACTTGGATAGATTTTGAATTCCCCCCTTTGACTAATTCAAGATGTCTGACCCTTCTCAAGTCCCCAAGTACAGGAAATGTAGCGCTAGGGACTGTTCAAGGCGTCTTCCCAAGGCCTCTATCGATCCGCACACCGTTTGTTCCAATTGTAGGGGTAAAGCCTGTCAATTGGAAGATCGATGTGAGGATTGCGATGGGCTTTCGGAATTCGGGTTTCAAGAATACCTGAAATATGCACGTAGGCTAGAGAAGGATAGGCTCAGGAGGAGTTCGTCTCGCTCTATTGATTTTTCCTCTCCCCATGCCCCTCAACCTATTCCTTCCCCTGTAGTGGTTGCACCCGACCCCCCTGCTAGCTCTCATCAACCTTCAATGGCGGATATGATGCGTGCCATTCAGGCTCTAGGTGAGAGAGTCGAGTCATTGGCTAATGACCGCAATCAACTCATGGCTGATGTCAGAGAGTTGAAAGGTAAAAGTGCAGTGGGAAGAGAAGTGAGTGTCAGTGCAGTGAAAAGTGTTAGTGTTACGCATGAGGGTGCGTCTGTTCGTGCCTGTCGTCCTCCCAGTCCGGGACCTCTTGCAAGCTCCCAAGCCCAGGGGAGAAGCAATGTCGTACGACCAAAGGGTTCGACAGGCTTTAATCAGCGTACAGACGTACCCTCCGTGGTTTCGGACGTATCTTACCGAGATCGTCCCACCCACAAGAAGACGAGTGAGCCCATTTTGTCCTCGTCTGCGGAAGAGGTTTCTAGACAGAAACGATGGACCAAGGTCTCACGGCCTCTTAAGCGTAAGGTCCCTTCCGAGCTAGTCCAACGGCCCAGGTGTAGCCACTGGGTCAGTTCGGACTCGCTGCAGTCCTCCGACGACTGCACACCTCCCAAGAGAGGCAAAGTGGTACCGCAACAGGCAGTAACTCCGTCTGTTGCCGCACCCGCTGTTTTAGACCCTCAGTCTCAACGGACAGTAGCTCCGTCTGTTGCCGCTTTTGTAGACCCTAAGTGGTCTTTACTGCAGTCTATGCAGACTCAGTTAGCTGCGGTTATGCAGGAGTTTCGTGCGGAGAAGGTTGACACTGCTCCTGTTAGCCTACAACCTGCCACGGTTGTGCGCCCAGCTCACGCTGAGGCTGCCTGCTCCCACACTCCGGCTGCGGAGAAGGTTCACGCTGCACCCGTTAACCTACAACCTGCCACGGTTGTGCGCTCAGCAGACGCTGAGGCTGCCTGCTTCCACACTCCGGCTGTGAGAGCTCCTCCACCCATGCGCAGTCGACCCTGCCAGACGCATGCTGACTCCCACAGACGCACGGAGCACTCCGTTGCCGTGCGTGAGCTACCACAACAACAGGAGGGTGGAGTTAGGCTGCCGTGTTTTGACGCGGTGCGTCAGCCTCCGCAACCCACGGTGGTCTCCGCTATCCTTCCACAGTCGGGTGTAGACTCTTTGCGCACCCACTCAGCTTTGGTTGTTGCCAGTTCTCAGACTGACCAACAGTGGCATGATGTTGGGTCCAGTGCAGCCACGCATGCACCCGTGCTGCCGGACTCAGCCGTCCAGCCCACTCCGTTGTCTCTTCCTCCTCAACATTCAGACGATGGTATCTCTGATGATGACGAAGCTGCACATCTTGACGACCAACACTCCGACACCGAAGAACCCAAGACCACGCCTCCCTCCTTAGACTTTAGGAAAGTGCTTGCGCTCTTTAAGGATTTGTATCCAGACCAGTTTGTGTCTGCAGCACCACGCTCACCTCCCTCTGAGTTCGCTTTAGGCATGCAGTCAGCAGCTCCTGCCTTTACGAAGCTCGTACTCGCTCGCTCGTCCAAGAGAGCTTTAAGGGTACTGGGAGAGTGGTTGCAGTCTAAGAAGCAGTTGGGAAAGACTTCCTTCATGTTTCCCCCGGTCAAGCTTGCTTCCAGATCTAGCGTCTGGTATGCCACGGGAGAAGTTCTCGGCTTGGGAGTTCCTGCCTCTGCCCAGGGCGACTTCTCAAGTCTAGTAGACTCTCCCCGCAGGCTGGCTATGAGACGCTCCAAGATTTGCTGGACCCCTTCGGACATGGACCATCTTATGAAGGGAGTTTTCCGCGCTTTCGAGGTCTTTAACTTCCTGGACTGGTGTTTGGGAGCATTGAGCAGGAAGACCTCCCCTTCGGATAAGGAAACTTCCATGCTCATCATGTCCTGCATGGACAAAGCCATTCGGGATGGGTCTAGTGAGCTTGCGGCTTCTTTCGTGTCTGGGGTACTCAAGAAGCGAGATCACCTTTGCTCCTTCTTATCAGCTGGAGTCACCCCATGTCAAAAGTCGGAGCTGATGTTCGCTCCACTCTCTAAGTGTCTCTTCCCTGAAGAGTTGATCAAGGAGATTGCTGCCTCCTTGATCCAGAAAGACACCCATGACCTGGTGGCGTCTTCCGCACGCAAAGTCACACCTTTGCCCTCCGTACCTAGACCTAGGATGGACACGCCAGCTTCAAGGTTCATCCCGCCCTTTCGTGGCAGAGCCTCCAGCAGAGGAGGTGCTCGTGCCGGAAGTCAACGTGGGAGCAAAAAGAAGGGTTCCAAGTCCTCTAGAGGCAGAGTCTGACTGCCATCCTCTTCAGACAGCAGTGGGAGCCAGGCTCAAGAACTACTGGCAGGCCTGGGAGAACAGGGGCGCAGACGTACAGTCTGTGAAGTTTCTCAGAGAGGGGTACAAGATTCCATTCTTACGCAAGCCCCCTCTAGCAACGACTCCCATCAACCTCTCTCCCAGGTACAGAGAGGAGGAAAAGAGGCTAGCTTTACAGCAAGAGGTGTCTCTCTTACTACAAAATGGAGCGGTAGTCATAGTCCGGGACCATCAATCCTCGGGCTTCTACAACCGCCTCTTCTTAGTGCCGAAGAAGACAGGAGGGTGGAGACCGGTGCTAGACGTCAGTTCTCTGAATGTCTTTGTCACAAAGCAGACGTTCACCATGGAGACGACAAAGTCGGTTCTAGCATCGGTCAGGAAGGAAGACTGGATGGTCTCGTTAGACTTACAGGACGCGTACTTTCACGTCCCCATCCACCCAGATTCCCAACCTTTTCTAAGGTTCGTTTTCGGGAAGGTCGTCTACCAGTTCCAAGCCCTGTGCTTTGGCCTAAGCACGGCACCTCTAGTTTTTACCAAACTGATGAGGAATATTGCCAAATTCCTACACTTAGCAAACATCAGAGCCTCCCTCTATTTGGACGACTGGCTTTTAAGAGCTGCGTCAAGTCGTCGCTGTCTGGAGAATCTACAGTGGACTCTAGATCTGACCAAGGAATTGGGTCTCCTGGTCAATATAGAAAAGTCCCAACTCGTCCCATCCCAAACTATAGTTTACCTAGGCATGGAGATTCAGAGTCAAGCTTTTCGGGCTTTTCCGTCGGCCCCCAGAATCAATCAAGCCCAAGAATGCATCCAGTCCATGCTGAAGAAGGACCGGTGTTCTGTCAGACAGTGGATGAGTCTGATAGGGACGCTTTCATCACTGGACCAGTTCATCGCGTTAGGGAGACTTCACCTTCGCGCCCTTCAATTTCACTTAACTGCTCACTGGAGAAAGGACAAGACGCTAGAAGCGGTCTCAGTTCCTGTTTCCGAGAAGATGAAGTCGTCACTGACTTGGTGGAAGAACAACATTCTCCTCAGGGAAGGTCTGCCACTGGCTGTTCAGACCCCCGACCACCTTCTCTTCTCGGACGCATCGGACACGGGCTGGGGTGCGACGTTGGACGGTCGGGAATGCTCGGGCACGTGGAATGCGGTTCAAAGCGAGTTACACATCAACTGCAAGGAGCTACTGGCAGTTCATCTGGCCTTGAGAAGCTTCAAGTCCCTCCTTCTAGGCAAGGTGGTGGAGGTGAACTCCGACAACACCACAGCACTGGCGTACATCTCCAAGCAAGGAGGGACTCATTCGATGAAGTTGTACGAGATCGCAAGGGACCTCCTCACCTGGTCAAGAGATCGAAACATATCCCTTGTAACGAGGTTCATTCAAGGCGACATGAATGCCATGGCAGACCGCCTCAGCCGGAAGGGTCAAATCATCCCAACAGAGTGGACCCTTCACAAGAATGTATGCAACAAACTATGGGCATTGTGGGGCCAACCCACCATAGATCTGTTTGCAACCTCGATGACCAAGAGGCTCCCAAATTATTGCTCACCGATTCCGGACCCAGCAGCTGTTCACATAGATGCCTTTCTTCTGGATTGGTCCCATCTAGACCTTTATGCGTTCCCCCCGTTCAAGATTGTCAACAGAGTACTGCAGAAGTTCGCCTCTCACGAAGGGACAAGGTTGACGTTGGTTGCTCCCCTCTGGCCCGCGAGAGAATGGTTCACCGAGGTACTGCAATGGCTAGTAGACGTTCCCAGAACACTTCCTCTAAGAGTGGACCTTCTGCGTCAGCCGCATGTAAAGAAGGTACACCCAAGCCTCCACGCTCTTCGTCTGACTGCCTTCAGACTATCGAAAGACTCTCGAGAGCTAGAGGCTTTTCGAAGGAGGCAGCCAGAGCGATTGCTAGAGCTAGGAGGACATCCACTCTCAAAGTCTACCAGTCGAAGTGGGAAGTCTTCCGAAGTTGGTGCAAGTCCAAATCAGTATCCTCAACCAGTACCTCTGTAACTCAGATAGCTGACTTCCTGTTATACCTAAGGAAGGAAAGATCCCTTTCAGCTCCCACGATCAAGGGTTACAGAAGCATGTTAGCAGCAGTCTTCCGTCACAGAGGTTTAGATCTGTCCAACAACAAGGATCTACAAGACCTCCTTAAGTCTTTTGAGACCACGAAGGAGCGTCGGTTGGCCACACCAGGTTGGAACTTAGACGTGGTACTAAGATTCCTTATGTCAGCAAGGTTCGAGCCACTTCAATCAGCCTCTTTTAAAGATCTCACTTTGAAAACTCTTTTTCTCGTCTGCTTAGCAACAGCTAAAAGAGTCAGTGAAATACACGCCTTCAGCAGGAACATTGGATTTACATCTGAAACGGCTACATGTTCCTTACAGCTTGGTTTTTTAGCCAAAAACGAACTTCCTTCTCGTCCTTGGCCGAAATCGTTCGAAATTCCAAGCCTTGCTAGTTTGGTTGGAAATGAACAAGAAAGAGTACTGTGCCCAGTAAGAGCTCTTAAGTACTATTTGAAACGGACTAAGCCATTACGTGGACAATCAGAAGCTTTATGGTGTGCCATTAAGAAACCTTCTTTACCAAGGTCGAAGAATGCAGTTTCTTATTATATCAGACTTTTAATTCGAGAAGCTCATTCCCATCTGAATGAGGAGGACCATGCTTTGCTGAAGGTAAGGACACATGAAGTTAGAGCTGTCGCAACTTCAGTGGCCTTCAAACAAAACAGATCTCTGCAGAGTGTAATGGATGCAACCTATTGGAGAAGCAAGTCAGTGTTTGCATCATTTTACCTTAAAGATGTCCAGTCTCTTTACGAGAACTGCTACACCCTGGGACCATTCGTAGCAGCGAGTGCAGTAGTGGGTGAGGGCTCAGCCACTACATTCCCATAATCCCATAACCTTTTTTAATCTTTCTCTTGAAATGCTTTTTATTGTTGTTTTTTGGGTTGTCCGGAAGGCTAAGAAGCCTTTCGCATCCTGGTTGATTTGGCGGGTGGTCAAATTCTTTCTTGAGAAGCGCCTAGATTAGAGGTTGTGATGAGGTCCTTTAGTATGGGTTGCAGCCCTTCATACTTCAGCTCCTAGGAGTCGCTCAGCATCCTGTGAGGATCGCGAGGCTCAGTAAGGAAGACGTACTTAAAAAGGCAGAGTAATTGTTCAAGTCGACTTCCTTACCAGGTACTTATTAATTTTATGTTTGTTATTTTGAATAACTGCTAAAATGAAATACGGAATACTTAGCTCTTAAGGTTAACATATATGCTGGTCTCTACCCACCCCCCTGGGTGTGAATCAGCTATATGATCATCGGGTAAGTTTAATATTGAAAAATGTTATTTTCATTAGTAAAATAAATTTTTGAATATACTTACCCGATGATCATAAATTAAAGGACCCACCCTTCCTCCCCAATAGAGACCCAGTGGACCGAGGAGAAAATTGGTTCTGTGTTGACATAGAGTACTTGAGTACCTACTCGACAGATGGCGCTGTTGATGTACACCCCCACCTGTATAGCGATCGCTGGCGTATTCCGCCCGTAGGTTTTTTCTGTCGGGCAGCAGAGCTGACAGCTATATGATCATCGGGTAAGTATATTCAAAAATTTATTTTACTAATGAAAATAACATATTATTATTTATTATGTTGTTACTAAGCTTACTCAGGACTGGCTCCCCTATTTCTTGACTGGTCTGTCACTGTTGGAAGTCATCTGTTAAGACCTTTTGCAAACCACTGGTCCGTTATGAAACATCAAAATTGTAAAAGTGTTGAGGTTTTTGTATCGCTGCACATTTACTCTTGAGGCAATATCTTCTAGTTAGGGATTTTCTCTCGCAAATCTCTCTTAGTTTGTGTTCCCTCATTGGGTCTATACAATGAAAGGATGTTTAGCCAAAACTGAGCCTTTCTGAGTGGGGATTCCTTACATGGTGAAAGAGTTGTGTATCGCCATGATCAGCAAAGCTGTACTAGTCAGGGTCACCCATACTAGGTTGGTTTGCTTTTAGCAATCAGACAAAAGTCTCCCTGGATCACTAATCCGCAGTTGGCCGGTGTGGTGATGAAAACTGGCCAAGCCCCAGCCATGAATAAAGACGTATCTGAGGCCTTTGTCATGCATTGGACTAGAAACGGTGCATTTGTTGTTGTTGAGCCTAGAGGAAGTATTGCAGTGTATTGCCTCAAGAGTAAATGGATAGAATTTTGTCAGTGGTATATTAGAGTTAAGTCTAGATTAGAGATGTAGCATTTAATCTCTTAAAACAAATTTGTTTTGTATTTAAAGGTGCAGTAAAAGCAAACCACAGTTTTGAATACACAGAGAGAGAGAGAGAGAGAGAGAGAGAGAGAGAGAGAGAGAGAGAGAGAGAGAGAGAGTGAGTGAGTGTGAGTGTGTGTGTGTGTGTGTGTGAATCCCTTTAGGACAAGAAATGATGTAGATAATGTTGAAGATGAGTGAGAGCAGCTCTTGTTTGTCTCAGAGTTAAAAACTGCTGGAGGCATTGATGAGTAACAAACCCACAAGCCTTAACCTTTGAGAATTGTCCTTAATCTTTCACTTGGTTATTTTATAGACTCTCATTCTGTCACATTGCTATTCCAAAGACAGTCAAGGTCTGATGGCAGTGATCCTCCTTTTTTGGTTGTGTGGCTCTTTAGTCTTCCATTTGTTGATCATTAGGGGTCCAACTTGCCCTGTCTGTCTCCCTTAATAATAATAGAAACTTCTGTTGTAATTCAGTGACAGGAATTTCTTGCAATCAAATTGTGTCATGCTCTGAATACATCCAAGTCCTCCACTTGAGTTTAGCAGTTAGCTTCCTTTTGTGATTAAATAATGAATAAATTAGTTTTATTTTGTAATGTTTAGTTAATGAATGTCTGCTTGGATTGATTTTCCATTGTTGTGTATCTGCTTGGGTTTAATCTTTAACCAGTTCTGTCAAAAAGGTCTTGTTTAAAACTGTGGTTTGTTTTCATTGAATGTTGAGATAAGAAACTTTAATATTTTGAGAGAAACTTCATATTATCTTCACTTAATTTGAACTGATGGGAATAGTAGAGTGTAAAAGATTGAAGGACTTTTGGTATGTGTTGTTAGGTAACTTAGTCCTTTTCTTATATCTGTTATTGAGTCTTTAAGTCTGAAAATTCACCTTTCTGTAACGTATGTAGTATTCAAGAGCTCTGATTGGAAAACTGTTATTTCTAGATAATTCAGATGTTCAGATATTAGTAAAAGGTCAATGATATAATATACAGTAGAGAATGTTCCTTAATGTAAAGCAAGAGGTAGAATAGGTTTCATTTCATTTTAGATCCAGACTTGTCAATCCAAACTACAAGTAAAGAGAAGCAGTAGAATCATCTGTAGATGACTGTCTGTGTTCTTATTCATCTTCTTCCATCTTCAGGGCAAGAAGTTGGTTTCCCCCATCTGTTTCTGTGTTCTTATACACTATTTCAGTTTGTTAAAAGATAACTTCATAATCTGGGTAGTCTTTTCAAGTGTGTAAGCAAGATTTGTATCGTCATTTTATAAAGAGGTTGTTATTGAAAAAAAGTCAGTCCTATTTTTCCTGAACAGCATTGAATTGCTGTAAGGTTAGCATTGCTGTCTGTTTCTATTATTGTATTTGGCTGGTTATTTCTCAAATAATTTAAGGATTGAAGTAGGTCATTCATTGTGGCCTTTTCCCTTGAATATTCTGTATAAATTGGGTCAATATGTTTATTAGGTTATGTCTGTCTGTGTTTTCTTGTTTGGTTTATGAAGAGAACTGGTAGAGGATAGTACTGCCCCTCATTATTTTCATGGCAAAGGAAATTGTTTAAGAATTTATCAAAGTTCAAACTATATTAGTTTGCGTGTAGGTAAAAGTGTTGTCCAGACCCTATAAATAAAAAATGCTGCTGTTGTGGTTACCCATGAAAGAATTAAAACATGCAGGTGTTCTCAGTTACAGTTTCAGGTTTCCAAGTAGATTTTTATGGTCAAAGAAATTGTTATGTATAATTCTTTTTATTACTGCTACAGTCAGGGAGATAGAATCACTTAAAGTGAGTGTCAGTCACAAATAGTTTTGAATACCAAAATAGATTATAGTAACATAATTTTAATTATCATATATATATTTGTAATCACTTTGAATCCGTTTATATTTAGTGTCAATTGATAGTTCATGTTATACTTCTAACTTCTTAAGTATCAGAACCACTGGGTTGGTGAGTTATAACTGAGCGAGTGATAGACTTGAGTGGCAGTTGACTGTCCAAGGTTTACGATGCTCACCTTCTATATTTCATCTGCAATTGTATTTGTTTCATAATTCCAACTCATCGCTTATTTCTTTGAATCATTTCTTATTTTAAGGATTCATTATTTTCTCTGCTTCTGCTCGCTGATAGAAGTTTAGGTACTTTTTTTATGTTGCTGTCAGTATTTACTGCTCCTGCACGTTTTCATTTTTAGTCTTACGCGGATGCTAACTGCTAGTCACGTTTTCTACGACCGGCCAATCAAAGAAAATTGGTTTGATTGCACCATGCTTCATTGCTAGGAAACCATAGCGCATGAAGCAAGAGGACTCTTGCTCGCATCACCTCCTCACAACACTGTTAGTTGTGAAGTGAAGAGGTTATGCTCTCACCTCCTCTATACGATCGAGCCTCTTGCATTTAATTTGCTTACCCTGTTAGTCTTTAGTGCTCATGACTAGTGTCTTTTCTTTATTCATGGTCACTGGCATTACTTTTTATTATCTCTGAGTTACCAGTGAGGGCTTTATGTCTAGTAAATCTCTGTATTTACGTTCTTGCCCAGGATGGGATAGCGGGATAGTGACCATCATGGCATCTTCATGAGCCGGACAGACATAGACACACATCTTTTTTGTCCCTCTTGTCTAGACTAGAAATGTTCTAGGGAATTTCCATGTAAGTACTGTAGGCAGTGGACTTGGACTTCCTCCCAATGGGAAAGAGATTCTTCTCGTAGCAGGAAACTTAACAAGATTTTTCAATATTAATCTTACCCGATAATCACGTAGCTGTCAACTCTGTTGCCGACAGAAATCTACGGTCGGGATACGCCAGCGATCGCTATACAGGTGGGGGTGAACACAACAGCGCCATCTGTGGTCAGGTACTCCAGTACTTCTTGTCAACACCACCTCAATTTTTCCTCTGTCGTGCCTCCGGCTAGACCTACATGGATACGCTGTTGATTCTGGAGTTATTGCTCACGATTTGGTGATGTATTTGCTCTAGAGTTTAGCCTTCGCTATTCAGGAAGCTTTATCATTAGCTTAGCAAGTTTTTGGAATTAATTTGATTTAATTTTTGATTTAATTTTGGTGACGAAGAGAGTATGAACTCTCTTTCACTTTTAATGGCCGACCCTTCTCTTAGACGGAAGTGTTGGTGTCGAAGAGAGTATAGACTCTCTTTCTTAATTTTGCTTAACAAAAGTTATAGATTTATTTTATATCTCTCCGCCTTTTATAGGCCTCTTCGATTAACTTCCTTTTATTATAAACTTATTAAAATTAATTTTTATATTTGTTTATATTCGACCTTTCCTAATAGTAGGCGGTCTTTTCTTGGAACCGAAGTTAATTAACATTGAGCCCGTCATTTCGTTTTTACCTGTTAACATATTATGCTATTTTAATGTTTTTGAAAGAATTTCTTTGATAGTCTCGTACTGTTTTCAAAGTTGAACTAACGTTTTGTTTTGTCTCTGCAGTTGTTGACGTTCAGAACGTTCAACTTGCGCTCTATCGTTACGATAGAGAGAGAGTATTCACGGTGTCACGTTGCAGTAAGAGTAAACCGATTCTAGCGTTTTGTTCATTCTTTCTTAGCTTAAATGGTTTTAATTCTAATAAAGGAACTTTTTATTTGGGAAATCTTTGTTTTTTTCCTTTAACAATAATATGTTTTAATGATATATATAATGGGGCTCATCTCTCAGGTTCTAAGTCAAGAGAGAGAGAGAGAGAGATAGAGACGGAGGGAGAGAGAGGAGGATAAACGTTTCGTTCAAGCGGGTAACGTTGTTATCGTTTTTGCTCTTCTCCCTAGTCTCTTAAGGGGAAGAAGGTAAACGTTTCTAGAGTTTTATTCTTGTTCCCAGGCTTTATGCGGTGAGAGATTTTAAACGTAGTTTATTTGATCTAGTGTTTAGTCTCTTTTCCAGCCACTGAATTATTTATCTTTCATTATGTTTTTCTGTTACATTGTAATACTGTTTTCGCAATTACTAACTTTTAATGAAGGATAGAATTGCGTGTTTCAGGTACAAACCACTTAAAGTTTCGAGTTCAGTGAAATAAGTGCAAACAGAAAATCAAAAGTGATAAAGTGATAAGCGCAAAGTGTTACAGTGTTGCGTTCGAGGGTTCGTCTGTTCGTGCCAGTTGTTCGCCTAGTCTGGGACCTCTTACAAGCTCCCAAGCCCAGGGGAGAAGTAACGTCGAAGGACTTATGGGTTCATCAGGCCTTGATCGACGAACAGACGTTTCCCTCCGTGTTTCGGGTGTTACCAACTCACGTAGCCGACGTGATCACCCCACCCACACAAAGACGAGAGAGCCCATTTATTCCTCGTCTGCGGAAGAGGTTTCTCGCAGAAACCATGGACCAAATCTTGCAGCTTTTAAGTGCAAGTCGGTCCCTTCCGCGCAAGTCCAACTCCTAGGTGGAGCCATTAACACTGGGTCAGTTCGGACTTGCTGCAGTACGACAACTGCCCACCTCCCAGAGAGGCAAGGTGGTACCGCAACAGGCAGTAACTCCGTCTGTTACCGCACCAGCTGTTTTAGACCCTCAGTCTCAACGGACAGTAGCTCCGTTTGTTGTTGTCTTTCTTAGACTCTAGTGGTCTATGCTGCAGACAATGCAGTCTCAGCTTGCGGTGTTGATGCAGGAGTTTCAGGCAGAGAAGGTTAGCACACCTCCTCCTGCGAGCGCTCCTCCACCTCTGCGCAGTCCACCCTGCCAGACGTATGATGTTGAGGCTCCTCCTGCCTCCATGCGTGAGCTGCCGCATTGGGAGTTGCCAGGTTCCAGCGCTATGCAGCAACCTCCACTTTCCTTGAGGCAGGAGCCTCTTGCTATGCGGCAACCTCCTCAACCCTTGAGGCAGGAGCCTCAACTCTTGAGGCAAGAACCTCAACTCTTGAGGCAAGAACCTCAACTCTTGAGGCAAGAGCCTCAACTCTTGAGGCAAGAACCTCAACTCTTGAGGCAAGAACCTCAACTCTTGAGGCAAGAGCCTCAACTCTTGAGGCAAGAACCTCAACTCTTGAGGCAAGAGCCTCAACTCTTGAGGCAAGAGCCTCAACTCTTGAGGCAAGAACCTCAACTCTTGAGGTAAGAGCCTCAACTCTTGAGGCAAGAGCCTCTCTCTGCGCAGCTACCTCCTCAACCCTTGAGGCAGACGCAACTCTTGAGGCAGGAACCTCATGCTATGCGGCAACCTCCTCTAACCATGAGGCAGGAGCCTCATGCTATGAGGAGCCTCATGCTATGCGGCATCCTCCTCAAACCATGAGGCAGGAGCCTCATGCTATGCGGCATCCTCCTCAACCCATGAGGCAGGAGCCTCATGCTATGAGGAGCCTCATGCTATGCGGCATCCTCCTCAACCCATGAGGCAGGGACCTCATGCTATGAGGAGCCTCATGCTATGCGGCATCCTCCTCAACCCATGAGGCAGGAGCCTCATGCTATGCGGCAACCTCCTCTACCCATGAGGCAGGAGCCTCATGCTATGCGGCATCCTCTTCAACCCATGAGGCAGGAGCCTCATGCTATGCGGCATCCTCCTCAACCCATGAGGCAGGAGTCTCATGCTATGAGGAGCCTCATGCTATGCGGCATCCTCCTCAAACCATGAGGCAGGAGCCTCATGCTATGCGGCAACCACCTCAACCCATGAGGCAGGAGCCTCATACTATGCGGCATCCTCCTCAACGCATGCGGCATGAGCCTCATCCCTTGCAGCATGAGCCTCATCCCATGCAGCATGAGCCTCATACCATGCAGCATGAGCCTCATCCCATGCAGCATAAGCCGCACGCCATGCAACATGCTCTGCTTACCTTACAGCATGCTCTACATACAGCATGCTCTGCATACAGCATGCTCTGCATACCTTACCGCATGCTCCTCAGTCACACATCTTTGGTTGTTGCCAACTCACTAGACTGTCAAGCAGTTTCATAAAGTTGCCTTCTAGTCTGCTGCTTTTGCACCAGTGAAACCCTCACTGAGAGAACTTAGCTTTTCTCGGATATGGTTCCTGTAGATGAGAAAGTGCTATTCTCCCTCCTTCTGATATTCCCTTGAGGACTCTGTCATTTGGAGAGGAGCCTTTAGCTACTTAGCCTCCTATGGACTTTTATTTAAGCATAACATGCTTCCAGGGAGGGTAATGGTTCCACTTCAGTCGCTAACCCCGTCTGTTACCACACCTGCTCCCATAGACCTTGAGCTTTGTTGCAAGACATGCAGTCCAAGCTTAGTCCTTGTTAGAGGATTTTTTTTGTTTACGGAGTCAGTGTGTCACTGGGAAGACGTTCAACAACCAGCAGAAGTGACTTGTTGTGACGCAGTGCGGCAACCTCAGCAACCCGATAAGGAGTTGTCTGTACGACCCAGACAGTCTAGACAGTTTCGGGTTGTCGCTGTACTTCCTCGCTTCCCCATGGTTGACAGTTCACAGACTGTGCAGCAGTACCATGATCTTGTGTCCGGCTCCGTCAGACGACTAGCTTTTAAGAGCTCCCACAAGTCGTCGCTGTCTGGAGATTCTCAGATGGACTATGGATCTGACCAAGGAACTGGGCCTCCTGGTCAATTTTGAGGAGTCCCAGCTCGTCCCATCCCAGACCATTGTCTACCTGGGTATGGATCTTCAGAGTCGAGCTTTTCGGGCTTTTCCGTCGGCCCCAAGGATCTACTAAGCCCTAGAATGCATCCAGAGCATGCTGAGAAGGAACCGATGCTCAGTCAGGTAGTGGATGAGTCTAACAGGGACACTTTCATCGCTGGCCCTGTTCATCGAGTTAGGGAGACGCCACCTCCTCCCCCTTCAGTATCATCTAGCGGCTCACTGGATAAAGGACATGACGCTAGAGACGGTCTCAGTTCCTGTTTCCGAAGAGAGGAGGTCTTCTCTCGCGTGGTGTAAGAACAGCTTTCTTCTCAAGGAAGTCTACCTTTGGCTGTTCAGAAACCCGACCGCCGTCTCTTCTCTGACGCATCAGACACGGGCTGGGGTGCGACTTTGGACGGACAGGAATGCTCGGGAACATGGAATCAGCAGCTAAGGACACTTCACATCTATTGCAAGGAGCTGTTGGCGGTTCATCTGGCCTTGATAAACTTCAAGTCCCTCCAGCTTAACAAGGTGGTGGAGGTGGACTCTGACAACACCACAGCCTTGGCTTACATCTCCAAGCAGGGAGGGACTCATTCGTGGAAGTTGTTCTAGATCGCAAGGGACCTCCTCATCTGGTCAAAAGATCGAAAGCTCACGCTGGTAACGAGGTTCATTCAGGGCGATATGAATGTCATGGCAGATCGCCTTAGCCGGAAGGGTCAGGTCATCCCCACAGAGTGGACCCTTCACAAGAATGTTTGCAGCAGACTTTGGGCCCTGTGGGGTCAGCCAACCATAGATCTGTTCGCTACCTCGATAACCTAGAGGCTCCCGTTGTATTGTTCTCCGATTCCAGACCCAGCAGCAGTTCACGTGGATGCTTTTCTGCTGGATTGGTCCCATCTCGACCTGTATGCATTCCCGCCGTTCAAGATTGTCAACAGGGTACTTCAGAAGTTCGCCTCTCGCAAAGGGACACAGCTGACGTTGGTTGGCTCCGCTCTGGCCCGCGAGAGAATGGTTCATAGAGGTTCTGCAATGGCTGGTCGACATTCCCAGGACTCTTCCTCTAGGAGTGGACCTTCTACGTCTACCTCACGTAAAGAAGGTACACCCAAACCTCCACGCTCTTCGTCTGACTGCCTTCAGACTTTCGAAAGACTCTCAAGGGCTAGGGGCTTTTCGAAGGAGGCAGCCAGAGCGATTGCCAGAGCAAGGAGGACATCCACTCTCAGAGTCTATCAGTCTAAAGGGGAAGTCTTCCGAAGCTGGTACAAGGCCAATGCAGTTTCCTCAACCAGTACCACTGTAACCCAGATTGCTGACTTCCTGTTACATCTAAGGAATGTAAGATCCCTTTCAGCTCCTACGATTAAGGGTTACAGAAGTATGTTGGCAGCGGTTTTCCGCCACACAGGCTTGGATCTTTCCACCAACAAAGATCTACAGGACCTCCTTAGGTCTTTTGAGACCTCAAAGGAACGTCGGTTGTCCACTCCAGGCTGGAATCTAGACGTGGTCCTAAGGTTCCTTATGTCATCAAGATTTGAACCTCTCCAATCAGCCTCTTTTAAGGACCTCACATTAAAAACTCTTTTCCTCGTGTGCTTGACAACAGCTAAAAGAGTAAGTGAGATCCACGCCTTCAGCAGGAACATAGTTTTCACATCTGAAACGGCTACATGTTCCTTGCAGCTCGGTTTTTTTGCTAAACGAGCTTCCTTCACGTCCTTGGCCTAAGTCGTTCGAGATCCCAAGCCTGTCCAACTTAGTGGGGGACGAACTGGAGAGAGTACTTTGCCCAGTTAGAGCTCTTAGGTACTATCTAAAAAGGTCATAACCTTTACGAGGACAATCAGAAGCCTTATGGTGTGATATCAAGAAGCCTTCTCTTCCAAGGTCTAAGAACTCAGTTTCTTACCTATTCAGGCTCCTGATTAGGGAAGCACATTCTCATCTGAAGGAAGAAGACCTTGCTTTGCTGAAGGTAAGGACACATGAAGTGAGAGCTGTGGCTACTTCAGTGGCCTTCAAACAGAACCGTTCTCTGCAGAGTGTTATGGATGCAACCTATTGGAGAAGCAAGTCAGTGTTCGCATCATTCTATCTCAAAGATGTCCAGTCTCTTTACGAGAACTGCTACACCCTGGGACCATTCGTAGCAACGAATGCAGTAGTAGGCGGGGGCTCAGCCACTACATTCCCATAATCCCATAACCCTTTTAACCTTTCTCTTGAATACTTTTTATGGGTTGTACGGTCGGCTAAGAAGCCTTCCACATCCTTGTTGATTTGGCGGGTGGTCAATTCTTTCTTGAGAAGCGCCGAGGTTAAAGGTTGTGATGAGGTCCTTTAGTATGGGTTGCAGCCCTTTATACTTCAGCACCTAAGAGTCGTTCAGCATCCTAAGAGGACCGCTACGCTCAGTAAGGAAGACGTACTTAATAAAGGCAGAGTAATGGTTCAAGTCGTCTTCCTTACTAGGTACTTATTTATTTTATGTTATTTTTGAATAACTAATAAAATAAAATACGGGATACTTAGCTTCTTTGTTAACATGTATGCTGGTCTCCACCCACCACCCTGGGTGTGAATCAGCTACATGATTATCGGGTAAGATTAATATTGAAAAATGTTATTTTCATTAGTAAAATAAATTTTTGAATATACTTACCCGATAATCATGATTTAATTGACCCACCCTTCCTCCCCATAGAGAACCAGTGGACCGAGGAAAAAATTGAGGTGGTGTTGACAAGAAGTACTGGAGTACCTTACCACAGATGGCGCTGTTGTGTTCACCCCCACCTGTATAGCGATCGCTGGCGTATCCCGACCGTAGATTTTTGTCGGCAACAGAGTTGACAGCTACATGATTATCGGGTAAGTATATTCAAAAATTTATTTTACTAATGAAAATAACATTTTTACAGTACTCTACTGCGTCTCCCAAGAGGAGTTAGAGACGAATCTCCTTCTGTGCGGCGAGAGCCTCCCTTTAGTTTTTCATGTGAATTCCCTGAAACTTTACCTACAGAGCAAGACCTTGAGCCGGCACTTGTTAAAGATTCGTGCCGTGAGCCAGGTCTCATCACAATAACCATGATTATGAAGAATGAACAGGCTGTTCAGGGTGACATTCCCGTTGGAGGGACTCTAGAGTTGAGAAAGCTTTTCCCCTTATTCTTGAAGCAACCTTGTTGGAAGATGAAATTTTTCCATCCCCAACACATTCTCACGAACTAGGTTTGCCGAGTAACTGTAGGGATCCTAAGCTTAGGTTTCCTCTACAGAGTCTTCTAGAAATCTTTAGAGGCTTTTGATAAGGGTGGTTGGACCGCTTTGGCTCTGTCCACACCCCAAAGCTTTCCTAAACTAAGCTTTCATTTTAATTTACCCTCTCCTTTCATGCCTATTAAAGTAAAAAAGTCGAGTTGAACAAAAACAGAAACTACGACTTTCCAGAGGAAGCTTTATGCACCGCCATTACTGTGTGTGATGACGTCATCACAGGCACAGTTTTCTGCACGTGATGAAATTTTTTCACACGCAGGATAAGTTTACAACTCATCCCAGGTTATCATTCGCCTCCGCAATGATGACAGATCATATGCTAATGGCTTAATGTGTGCAAACTTTTTTCCGCAATCCAACCAGGCTGAGACATTCTCCCTGAAGAATCCCGGGGGTGGCGCAAAGTGACCGTATGCGCATGAATCATGAGCTTGAGATTCCTGATATCTCGAGTAAAGTGCACTCCTTAGAGCATAGAGTGATCTGCTCAGGGGATATCCCTTCATGAACATTGTGAGGTAAAGAAAGACAAAAATATTTTTTAACCCCAGTCTGACTTTAGAGTCAAGTTTACTAAGAAGCGTAGACAAGACCCGTGTCGAAAGTGATGCAGAGGTCTCCCGGTAGAGAAGTCTATCTCCCTTAACCCTGGATAGGTACGGTGGGTCGTTTGCGACCCCGAGCGTCAAAAAAAAACAGGTTTTTCTCACGTGACTCATCCCTGTGACTGAATTTGTGGGTGATCGACCTGCAGGAGGTGTCTCCCCTACACGCTCTAGTAGTGTCCAGATGTGCATTGCTGTAGCTGTACTCCTTCCCCGATTTCTGAGACGCGTCGGGGTCGTTCGCGTCCGAGTTTACCCTTCTGAGGTAGTTTGCATAATTATCAAAGTTATTACGTATTATGAAATTGTCGTAGAATGGTGCAACTTGTATAGGTTATCAGTTGTGGAAAGTCTTGGTGGATTGTTTGGCTACCATGTGCATGTTTTTTTTTTTAGTTAAAATGTCGTTCATCACCACGAGGACCATTTTACCGCGAGTGCCCCTTTTTCATTTTTTTTCATTTTTTTGCCAAGTCATTTTTCCGTAAGATATTGCCAAATAGTGTCGTAAAACTTTTGCTTGTTTAGTGTTGGAAAGTGTGTCTAGATGATCTGGCTACCCATGCATGACTTTGTTTTTGTCAGATACGACGTAGTTATTGGTATATTGGGTATTTAACTGCGGTTACCAATTTCTGTTTTTTTTTCAATATTTGTAAAAATTACTACGTAGTAAGGAATTGCCGTATATTATTCATTTTTTTTTCATGTTTATGTGTTAGAAAGTGTGCCTTGATGGTTGGGCTAACACGTGCATGTCTTTTTTTTTATCTGAGATGTCGTATATTAGAATGTCGGGCATTTTACCGCGAGTGTCCCTTTTTAATTTTTTTTAATTTTTTTGCCAAGTCATTTTTCCGTAAGATATTGCGAAATAGTGTCGTAAAACTTTTGCTTTTTTAATGTTGGAAAGTGTGTCTAGATGATCTGGCTACCCATGCGTGATTTTGTTTTTGTCAGATACGACGTAGTTATTGGTATATTGGGTATTTAACTGCGGTTGCCAATTTCTGTTTTTTTTCAATATTTGTAAAAATTTACTACGTAGTAAGGAATTGCCGTATATTATTGATTTTTTTTTCATGTTTAAGTGTTAGAAAGTGTGCCTTGATGGTTGGGCTAACACGTGCATGTCTTTTTTTTTTATCTGAGATGCCGTATATTAGAATGTTGGGCATTTTTCCGCGAGTGCTCCTTTTTATTTGTTTTGCATTTTTTTGCTTAGTCATGTTACCCTAAGGAATTGGCAAGTAGTGTCGCAAAACTTATATTTTTATAGTGTTGGAAAGTGTTTCTAGATGATCTGGCTACCGATGCCTATTTTTCTTTTTAGCCAGATATGGCGTATATATAAGTATGTGTTCGATTTTCCTGTGATTGCCATTTTTTCGTTTTTTCCCATTTCTTTCAAAATTACTACGTACTAAGGAACTATCACAGAGTAATATTTCATTTATATGTTTATTTGTCGGAAAATATGCCTTGATGGTTTGCCTAGCACGTGGCTGAAATTTTTTTTTTCTGAAATGCCGTATATTAGAATGCCCATTTTTCCACGAGTGCCCCTTTTTATTTGTTTTGCATTTTTTTGCTTAGTCATGTTACCGTAAGGAATTGGCAAGTAGTGTCGCCAAACTTATATTTTTATAGTGTTGGAAAGTGTTTCTAGATGATCTAGCTACCCATGCCTATCTTTTTTTTAGCCAGATATGGCGTATATATAGGTATGTGTTCGATTTTCCGGTGATTGCCATTTTTTCGTTTTTTCCCAATTCTTTCAAAATTACTACGTACTAAGGAACTATCACAGAGCAATGATTCCTCTAGATGTTTATTTGTCGGAAAATTTTGTTTACTTTTTTTTTGATTGAATATCATCAACTTTTTTTAGCTAAAATATTGTTTTACATTTTTTTTTTTCGATTTTATTTCCCTTCAAAAAAAATTTTTTGGGTCAGAATTTTAATTTTATAGTCGTAAAATAATCGACAATTATCCAGCAACCCACCATACAATTTTTATGCATATCCAATAATAATTAGATTAGTAAATAACACCTTGAAATTGACATACCCTTCCTACATTTCAAGTGGCAGATTAGGGAGTCTGAGTCAGTGTGGTTGGCGGCCATTTTGTGGACATATCCGAAGCGTAAGCTGCCCTATCTATATATATTCTTGTTCCCTATAGAATTTGTGATATTTTGCTATATTTTTACCTGCATAAATATCATATTATATATTAAATATATGTATTTTTTTACGAAATTTCCAAGTACTCAAAAAATTACCTTTAGATATGGCCCCTGATATAAATGTAATTTACAAAATAATGAAGATTTTTTTACATATTTCTATTTTAGGATAACATATGTTTATTCCCTAAAAAAATTAGCCACTTCCTATTTCATTTGGGTACCCAAAAAAATTCATGAAATTTGGACAATTTTTTTTGGCCAAAAAAAGTTACCCTTTTTTTCTCATTTCAGATCTTCACCTCCATGGGTCTGACTTCATCCAAAATACATCAAGATGTGTCTTAAACATTCAAGAATCAATTCCTAAAAGGATTTGTGTATATATGTATCAACTTTTTTTTTATGAATTTTTATGTCAGGTCTTTTTTTTTTTCTACTTAATTTTTTAAAATATTTATAATAAATAGTTTTTCTGCAGATGAGTAGTATTTATCTTTACAGTTGTTTTAAGCATTCATTGAAGTTTTTTTTGGCAAAAGAAAAAAGGAGGTTACTGCAAAAACTGATTTTTCAAGAATTTTTTTTGGCGTCGGGGTCGTTCGCGTCCGAGTATACCCTTAAAGGGGTGTCCGAGGACCGTACCTATCCAGGGTTAATAGGCTGAATCTGGGAAAGGAAGTTCATACTTCTGTCCACTGCCCCCTGTAGATGTTTTTAATCTGAGAAACTCTGATGTAGTGAATTCCTCCTATCTGTTCTCTCAGACAGAAGTAGAGACAGCAATAGAAAAGATAGCAAGGCTGAAACAAACTCTCAGGGAGGAGAGAGACAACTGAAATACCTGGCTCTCTGGTTGAATTTTGATAAATTTCTCTTTCCTCGTAAACTTAAGCTCCGATGGAAACTTCACTTCTCCCACCTCACACTGAGTTGCTGGAGGTGAACATTCTTATCATGGGAGAGAGCTGCATTCCTCCTTTTCCCGTCATAATATAAATGCATAAGGGAAAGGAAGGATGTCTGAGGAAGAGTTAAGAACTCAGTTACCGTTAAAATGGAATAACCAAATTATGACATTATCACAATTGATGTCTCTCTCTCCGGAGAATTTCTATGCATCTGTTTGATGTGATGCTTTCAAACCAGACTAGAGATATGTTAGACTTTTCTGAGTACTGTACACAAGTCTCACAAAACTCACTCAAAGCTGGTAGGTCCTCAAAGCTACCACCTTTACCACTGACACACCAGAGATGTTTTTAACTGTTGGCATAGATTACATCACCACTAACTATTTTGATGAGGATTGCAATCTAATGCAATAAGCCTCTAGTTTTAGACCTCTTCTTTCTCAGGAGTATCCTAATACTGGCTGGAGGCAGGGAAGGAACCTGGTTTGAGCTTCCGATTCCCTCAGCATGTACTTCAGTATTGGTAAGGCCTTACCTCTTTACTAGGCGGCTACACTGTTCATTAATGATTCACATTGATCTCTTGCTATTACTTACAATAACTGTATCTTTCACAGAGGAAAGGTATACCTTTTAACTTCATGGAGACTTCCTGCCTCCTAAGGATGACTATTCCCATATAAATGGCTTAGAAGTTTGTATTCACATAGAAATAAACTACAAATTTTAATACAATCTGTATTTTTCCTAGCTATACAAACCTGAGTCTATGATCAAAGTTCCCTCCTCAACTTCCCCGCAAGTCTTTGACCAGGCTAGTGTTGAGAGGAGTCCTCTTTCTACATGCGCATGCTCTGTGGTTGCCTAGCAACAAAGCATGGTGCAGGCAAATCAATTTTCTTTGATTGACCGATTGTAGAAAACATGACAAGCAGTTCCCCATATAAATGACCAGGTTCGTATAGCTAGGAAAATAGAAATTGTTTTGAAGTATGTTGTGTTTTTACTAAGAAAAAAGTATTTTAGTTTTTATCCAATAGAAAATTAACCATCTTTCAAACTAATCCCCTAAATAATATAATGTTGGAATTTCTTTTTTGAAATTGAACAACTTAGGAATACTGTACATTTCTTTTTTTACTTTATGCCGAATCTTTTAGATTTTTCAAGAATCAATTTTAGTATTTATAGGTAAGAGACAAACAGTCTCCTTGCAAAGTTTTGACCATGATATTGTTATCAAGTTATGAGAAATCAAAAGTCCATCAAATTGTTTTGCTATTGCTAAGCTCCTTTATAAACATCTTTGAGAGCCTGCATGTTTTAATCTTGGGTTATGGCTACCCATTAGGAATATTTTAGCTATTTTGTTATGCCCGGAATATGTCATCTGTTGCGATAGATTTTGGAATCTTAACTGTAACCATTTTTTCCCAACAGATTTTGGAAAGATTTGACTAATTACTTTGCCTTCTGGCACCTCTTGGGTTGCATGGGGCAGTGAGTGCAGTGTGGCCACCTACCTGAAGAGGAGGGAAAAGGAAAGAAGATGAAGAAGAGTTGGTGGGGAAGAGGTATGGGATCCAAGACACTTCTTTTTCATTCACCCTTCTCTCTCTCTCTCTCTCTCATTCTCCCTCCCCCTTTCCTTGGTGACTTTGTGAGTTTCTCTAATTCTTTTCCTCAGTGTCTCGCTCTCTCTCTCTCTTTCTCACCCAAGTCTCCGTTTCAACCATTTTCCTCCAGATGTTTAGTTCTGTAACTTTGGTCTGAAATATGACGACTTAGTATTTGCCTCATCAGTCAAATTGACTTGATGGAATATTTCATTTATGAGTGACCCTTAAATAGTTTTTTCTAGTAAGTTTGTTCATTTATAAAGGGACTTTTAATGTTCTTGATGAAAAGTAAGTGGTTCATTGAAGTTTATATTGCATTTGTCAAAATAATTTGTCTGTTACCCATTGTGTACTGCTATTTTGATCTAATTATTTTGATACCTAACTTTTCTAATGAATACATATCAGTTTACCCTGTGCGATATTTCTGTTTTTTAAGCAAATGTAGAATTGATTATGTACATTATTTGATGTATATTGTATGAGAAAATATGACTTAATGTGTAGTGCTTAACACTTTCATGGTTATATTTTAAATACTTCTTGTTTTCATTTAGGAATATGGAAACCAATTACTGTCTCATATAACTGGGTAGCAAGATTGTAATTACTACTTACATTCGGACATAAGATATCTGGTTGACAATATTTACAAGTCTTGTAAAATTCTTAAATTCAAAAAAGGAGATTGTAATATAAAATTCTTAATTTCTTTATCTGTTATAAATGTCACTTATTTTCAGTTGAACTGAGATGCAAAATGAAATGTAAAGTATCATTCAAGTAAGAGTCACATGAAATGTAAAAGTCACTTTTATATAATTGTCTTAAAAGACTGTGTATAGCATTCTTATGCTACAATAATTGAATTGAAGTTCTGTTAAATTGTCATTAGGATTACACGTCAACTGTATTCACCATTTGTGCAGACAGACGCATTGATATTGCGGGTGCGTTTAGATCTCTTGGTCCAAAGGGGATCGTACAGAGAGGGCCACAGTCAGAGTAGTGCCGTTTAGACCTTTGGCGACCCTGTAGGAAATTCTGGATAGGGGTGTCATGTTGTCGTCTTGTTCTTGTCTTTGCTACGTCACTGAAAAGGTGGGTTTCCAGATGTCTGGAAATCTTGGAAGCATTGTTGGACGATTATGGACCTTGGGAAGAATCATAGGCTTCGCTGGTTTTGTTCTGTGTATCCCAAAAAAAGGGTTTTGTCCTTCTTTTCTTGTTTTTATTCCAGGAACGTTTAAAGTTCTGGATGTTTTTCTCATTCTTGTTTTTTGCAGTTGAAGAATTTGGTGCTCTACTACCAGATTTCTGGGAGATAATTGGTGATATTACTCGCAAAGAAGCTAGCCGTAAGTCCTTTATCTTTCCACCACATATGTCTTGAAATTAATAAAGACTAAAGGTTATGAATAAACTACAGATGGAAATGTTGAATAAACATACATATTTTGTAAGCAGAAGACACGTTTGGCTCAATTTGAGCCGTGAAGTTAACTTGGTCCATTGTAAAAGTTCCTTCAATTTACTTTTCCATGTTTTAAGCAAGTGTGGAGAATGGTAATGGACAAAATAAAAAGCAGTTTTCACTGCTGTAAAAATTGTACCTCTTATTAACTCTGGCTCACTGTTTGAGTTTGGCCTTAGAAACATTTATTCATCTCCTGATATTGTGTAAAAGAGATTTTCACAATGGTTACTGTAATCATCTTGTTTATATACTACCATTTTAATCTGAAGATTGATGGTGCTCTTCTGTCTTCTGCCGTTTTATTGAAGTTTATTAGAAATGTCGTCTGACTACCATGTCAGATTCCTTCTTTCTCTCAGCTATAGTGGAGCAGCATTTGTTCTTTATTGAGAGATTAAATTTACAGCAAAAAAAGACTGGTCATTGGAAAGCCTTGTGTACAAATGGAATGGGGAAATTCAATCTATATCAGAATGTTAAGAACATTATCTTTGAATGCTGTTCTATAAAATTTTCTTTTTTGTTGGCACTTTTCCTAATTGGATTTTATTGGCAGACAGCCTTTTGTGTTGAGCTTCTGGGAATAAGTTTAATCTCATCTTCATTTTTTCCTTGCGATGACATATTGGATTCGTCCCTGCCTGGTGATCTCCAGGGCTGGGGTTTAAGTTCCTCTCAAGCTCGATAATTTCTTGTAGTGTCTGCAACCTCACCATATATTGAGCTATTGATGGGAGGTTTTGGGGAGCCTATATGCCTACCTGCTGAGTCATCAGTAGCCATTACCTGACCCTCTTTCATCCTAGCTTGGTTGGAGAGGGGCTTGGGTGCTGATCATATGTACATAAAGTATGGTCAGTCTCTAGTGCATTGCTCTGCTAGCCAGGGCAGAGTCATTGTCCCTCGCTCTGCCATTCATGAGCAGCCTCTAAACCTTTAAATTAATTGAGTGTCTGGCTTACTGCTGTTTAGAATTGGTCATAAACAATGATCCCTGGAAAGGAAGTAATGAAAGTAGAAGGAGCCGTATCTCTCCCCAGTGATCTCTTGTTCTTCCTTTCATCCATCTCTTTTCTTCTCCCTCCTACCCGCCACTCGCACCACGACGCCGCTTTCTTGGTGGTTCGTTAGCCCTAGTTTATTACATATTAGGTTAAGATGATTGTAACTTTTTAAATATTTAACTTAGCCGGTGAATATATAATAGCTGCAACTCTGCGGCTCGACAGAAAACACACTCAAAAAACTCGCGAGCGATCGCTATGAAGGTTGCGGGTGTGCCCACCAGCGCCAACTGTCGGCCAGATACCACTCTTGCATGTAAACAAAACCTTCAATTCTTCTCTGTCGACGTTGACGACAAGACGTATCAATACTCGCTGTAGAACCTGGAGTTTTCTCAACATATTTGGTGAAGTACTTCATTTTGGTTTGAGCTTTCGCAGTGCAGGTGTTTTATCTTCATCTTAAATCTTGAACTCGTTTTTGGATAGATTTAATTTTTGATGACAAAGAGAGTATGGACTTTCTTTGACTTTTAAATGGCCGACCCTTCCCTTAGACGGAAGTGTGTTTTAGCCTTTTAGCAATTATCTTATCACGTTATAAATTAATTATAGATTTTCCTCTATATATTTTATATCTCAACCGCCTTTATTAGGCCTCTTCGATTAGCTTTCCATTTATAATAAACATCAAAATAAATTTTAATGATTTGTTTATATGCGACCTTTCCTGAGAGTAGGCGGTCCTAACTTGGAAACCGAAGTTAAACAACGTTGAGCCCTTTGCAATTGTAAATAATTTTTACAGAGCTAATGATTTAATTCTTATTAAATGAAATATTTTTAGTAAATATTTTATGATAGTTTTTTCTTTGAATAGTCTTCGTACTGTTTCAAAGATGAACTAACGTTTAGTTTATTTATGCTACGCAGTTTGCGCTCTATCGTTACGATAGAGAGAGAGAGTATCACGGTTTCACTTTGCAGAAAGAGTAAATCGATTCTGACGTTTTGTTCTTTTTTCTTTCAAAGCTTAAATGTTTTAAAGACTATTTTAAAGGAACTTTTAATTGAAAAACCTTTCAGTTTTTTCCTTTGGTCAAATAACCTGTTTATTGACGAAAGGTAAGTGGGCTCTTCTCTTCGGTGCGAAATCAAGAGAGAGAGAGAGAGAGAGAGAGATAGAGACGGAGAGAGAGAGAGGAGAGAGAACGTTCCGATCTTTATCTCGTCCCAAGCGAGTAACGTTGTTCTCGAGTTACTCTCGTCCCTATTCTCTGTACGGGGAGAAAGGATAAAACGTTTTTAGTTTTTATTCTCGTCCCAAGGCACTTACGGTGAGAGATTGAAAACGTAGTTTTGAATGAACTAGTGTTTAGTCTCTTCCCCAGCCACTGATTTTTTTTTTTATCTTAAAATATGTTTACTGGTTTTTTGCTGGTATTAATGTTCTTACATTATACGACTGATTTCGCAATTATAACCTTTTGATAGAGGGTAGATTTGCGTGCTTCAGGTAGAAATCAGTTTTATTCATACCTAATGTGAATTGTTAAAAAATTCGATTTCAGTGAATTAAGTGCAAAACAGAAAATCGTAGTGATAAAGTGATATTGCGCAAAGTGTTATCAGTGTTGCGACCGAGGGTTCGTCTGTTCGTGCCTGTCGTTCGCCTAGTCCGGGACCTCTTGCAAGCTCCCAAGCCCAGGGGAGAAGTAATGTCGTACGACTTATGGGTTCGAGAGGCCTTGATCAGTGAACAGACGTTCCCTCAATGGTATCAGGTGTATCTTACCAAGATCACCCCTACCATAAGGCGAGAGAGACGATTTTCTCCTCGTCATCCGAAGGCTTTTCGCATAAGAAACCGTGGAACAAGGTTTCGAGGCCCTTTAAGCGAAAGTCAGTCCTTTCAGGACAGGTCCAGCGTCCTGGTTTTAACCATTAGGACAGCTCTGACCCTATGCAGTCATCGGAAGACTGCTCGCCGCCTAAACAAAAGCGTAACACAGACTCCGAGAGTCTTTTTGTAGGCAAGGTTTTGCAGTCACAGACGTTACCCATGTCTCTTACCGCAACCATTCCCGTTGATCCTGAATGGGTTGTACGGCAAGACATGCAGAATAAGCTTGCCTCCCTTATGGAAGACTATTCTGCCGATAAGTCCGTTGAGCCTAGCCGTTCATCTCATCGAAATCCTGGCCTTCAGCCACCCTAACGTTCCTTTGTGCGTCCTGTTGACGTTGGCGTAGCCAAGTCACGTCAGTCAGGTTGTTTAGAACCACACTCGATGCGGTCTCGTGAGAATTTTCAGCCACATTTGGACGTTAGGCCACTTGCTGATGCTCCTGTTGACGTTCAGGACGTTCGCCAACAATCGGAGTTGACTTGTTTTGACGCTGAGCGTCAACCTCCGCATTCTAGAGTTGTTTTGACTGCTCAGACTAGGCGGTCAAAGCAGTCTCGAGTGGACGCTGTGTGTCCTCACGCACCTGTTGTTGTTGACAGTTCACAGACTGTCAAGCAGTTACATGACGTTGCGTCCTGGTCCGCTACTAATGCACCAGTGTGTGTGCTCAGACTAGGCGGTCAAAGCAGTCTCGAGTGGACGCTGTGCGTCCTCACGCACCTGTTGTTGTTGACAGTTCACAGACTGTCAAGCAGTTACATGACGTTGCGTCCTGGTCCGCTACTAATGCACCAGTGTGTGTGGACTCTGCTTGTTAAGCATTGCCACCACGGTAGGTCTCCCTTGCTTGAGACTCGGCTATTGTCGGACAAGGTTCCTTCAGATGAGGAAGTTGCTGTTCCCCCTCCTACTGATATTCTCTTGAGGACTCTGTCAGACGGAGAGGAGCCTAAAGCTGCTTAGCCCCCTATGGACTTTAAATAAATCATGCTGATTTTAAGGATCTTTGTCCGGATCTTTTTGTAACTGCTGCTCCTCGTTCGCCTAAACGTCAGAGCTTACACTAGGCCTAGCTACTTCAAAGCCGTTGTTTTATAAGCTAGTGCTCTCTCGCTCTTCTAAGAGAGCTTTACGTTTGCTAGGCGACTGGTTTATCACCAGGAGGAGTTTGGGGGAGACAGCCTTTGCTTTCCCTACTTTTAAGCTGGCTTATAGAGCGAGAGTCTGATATGACACGAGAGAAGTTCTCGGCTTGGGAGTTCCTGCCTCTGCCCAGATAGACTTCTCAAACCTCATAGGCTCTCCCCAGCGCTCAATGTGTTCATTGTCAAGACAAACTTCACGATGAAGTCTAACAGGCTGTCTTGACAGCATTTATGGAAGGCGACTGGATGGTCTCTCTCGACCTTCAGGAGGCATACTTCCACATTCCTATACACCCGGATTCCCAACCGTTTCTGAGGTTTGTTTACAGGAATGTGGGGTACCAGTTTCGAGCCCTGTGCTTTGGCCTTAGTCCTGCGCCTCTCGTGTTTACGAGGCTCATGAGGAATGTGGCAAAATCCCGCCATCTATCGGGGATCCAAGCCTCCCTGTACTTGGACGACTGGCTTCTCAGAGCATCGTCCAGTCTTCGCTGTCTGCAGGATCTACATTGGACGCTGAGTCTGGCCAGGGAGTTGGGACTTTTGGTCAACCTAAAAGTCCCAACTGATCCCATCCCAGATTATTCTATATTTGGGGATGGAGATTCGCAGTCAAGCCCTGCTCGAAGTCCAACTAATGCTGAAAAGAAAATGTTTATTCAGTCAGGAGTTGGAACAGTCTCGTAGGGACTCTCACATCCCTGGAGCAGTTTGTCTCACTAGGGAGACCACCCCTTCTGCCTCTCCGGTTCCATCTAGCCTCTCACTGGAACTAGGACAAGACATTAGAGACGGTATCATTCCCAGTCTCCGAACCAGTAAAGGCATGCCTGAAATGGTGGGACAGCAATATCAGTCTGAGAGAGGGACTATCCCTAGCAGTCAAGAACCCAAACCACGTGTTGTCCTCAGACGCGTCGGATTTGGGTAGGGGTGCGACCCTGGACGGTCGGGAATGCTCGGGTCTGTGGACCTCAAGTCAGAAGAGCTTGCACATCAACGGCAAGGAGCTATTAGCAGTCCACTTGGCCTTGATGATATTAGAAAGCTTCTTCGAAACTTAGTGGTAGAGGCAACTCAGACAACACCACAACTTTGGCGTACATCTCCAAGCAAGGAGGCACACACTCCTTCACGCTGCTCGAGATCGCAAGGGACCTTCTCTTATGGTCAAGAATTCGAGGCATCTCCCTGTTGACGAGATTCGTCTTGGGGGACTTGAACGTCTTGGCAGACTGTCTCAGTCGGAGGGGTCAGGTGATACCCACGGAATGGACCCTCCACAAGGACGTGGGCAAGAGTCTTTGGGCTACTTGGGGTCAACCCACCATAGACCTCTTTGCCTCCTCGTTGACCAAAAGGTTACCAATCTATTGCTCTCCAGTCCTAGATACAGAAGCAATCTACATAGACTCGTTTCTACTGGATTGGTCTTTTCTGGACTTATATGCATTCCCACCATTCAAGATAGTCAACAAGGTACTGCAGAAGTTCGCCTCTCACGAAGGGACAAGGTTGACGTTGGTTGCTACCCTCTGGCCCGCGAGAGAGTGGTGCACTGAGGTACTTCAATGGCTGGTAGACTTTCCAAGAAGTCTTCCTCTAACGGTAGATCTGTTACGTCAGCCCCACGTAAAGAATGTCCATCAAAGCCTCCCCGCTCTTCGTCCGACTTCCTTCAGACTATCGAAAGACTCTCAAGAGCTAGAGGCTTTTCGAAGGAGGCAGCCAGTGCGATTGCAAGAGCTAGGAGAGCTTCTACCATTAGAGTATACCAGTCGAAGTGGGAAGTCTTTCGAGACTGGTGCAAGTCAGCATCTGTGTCCTCGTTCAGTACCTCTGTAGCCCAAATCGCAGATTTTCTTTTACATCTGAGAAAGGTTCACTCCCTTTCAGCTCCCACGATTAAGGGCTACAGGAGCATGTTGGCTTCGGTCTTTCGACATAGAGGCTTAGATCTTTCCAACAATAAAGATCTTCAAGATCTCCTTAAGTCTTTCGAGACCTCTAAGGAACGTCATTTGCCAACTCCTGGATGGAACTTAGACGTGGTCCTAAGGTTCCTCATGTCAGACAGGTTTGAGCCATTACATTCAGCCTCCCTGAAGGATCTCACCCTCAAGACACTTTTCCTAGTGTGCTTGGCTTCGGCTAAAAGGGTCAGTGAACTTCATGCCTTCAGTAAGAACATCGGCTTTTCTACAGAAAAAAGCCACTTGTTCACTTCAACTTGGTTTCCTGGCCAAAAATGAACTGCCTTCTCGTCCTTGGCCTAAATCTTTTGATATTCCTTGCTTATCAGAGATCGTAGGCAACGAACTGGAAAGAGTATTATGTCCTGTTAGAGCTCTTAAGTTCGATTTAGCTCGTACTAAGTCATTACGAGGGAAATCTGAGGCATTATGGTGCTCAGTTAAGAAACCTTCATTGCCTATGTCAAAGAATGCTTTGTCATATTTTATCAGATTTTTTTAATACGAGAAGCTCATTCTCACTTGAATGAGAAAGACCGATGTTTGCTTAAGGTTAAGACGCACGAAGTTAGAGATATAGCAACCTCCGTGGCCTTCAAGCAAAATAAATCTCTGCAAAGTATTATGGACGCGACTTTTTGGAGAAGCAAGTCAGTGTTCGCGTCATTTTACTTAAAAGATGTCCAGACTCTACGAGGACTGCTACACACTGGGTCCATTCGTTGCAGCGAGTGTAGTAGTGGGTGAGGGTTCTACCACTACACTTCCCTAATTCCAATATCCTTTTAATCTGTCTCTTGAAATGTTTTTAATATTGTTTTATGGGTTGTTCGGAAGGCTAAGAAGCCTTTCGCATCCTGGTTGATTTGGCGGGTGGTCAAAGTCATTTCTTGAGAGCGCCCAGATTAGGGGTTTGATGAGGTCCTGTTGTATGGGTTGCAACCCTTGATACTTCAGCTCCTTGGAGTCTTTCAGCATCCTAAGAGGATCGCTGGGCTCCGTGAGGAAGACAGACTTACAAGGCAGAGTAATCGTCTAAGTCAACTTCCTTACCAGGTACCTATATATTTTGGTTTTGTTATATTGATAACTGTCAAAATGAAAAAACTCTTAGCTTATACGCTGTAAACTTAATTATCTCTGGTCTCTACCCACCGCCTTGGGTGTGAATCAGCTATTATATATTCACCGGCTAAGTTAAATATTTAAAAATTATATTTTAATTATAAAATAAATTTTTGAATATACTTACCCTTTGAATATATAAATTAAATGACCCTCCCTTCCTCCCCAATAGAGACACAGCGGGACGAGAAGAATTGAAGGTTTTGTTTACATGCAAGAGTGGTATCTGGCCGACAGTTGGCGCTGGTGGGCACACCCGCAACCTTCATAGCGATCGCTCGCGAGTTTTTTTAGTGTGTTTTCTGTCGAGCCGCAGAGTTGCAGCTATTATATATTCACCGGGTAAGTATATTCAAAAATTTTTTTATAATTAAAATATCATTTTAATGTGTTAACCGTAAATTTAGTGTTGGGGTATTCTTAGCCATGTCAGTTTTGTTGCTTGTTGTGCTCTGATACTCGGAGGCTTCCTTGTTATCATGTTTGTTTAGCCTTACGCTCACTATGTCCTGTGGCTATTTTATGATTTATGCTTACTTACCTTAATATAATATATGGTTTTCCTTACATGGTGTTTTTTCTCTCCCCTCATTACTAGTTATTATTGGGCTTGGAAGGCATTCTCTGGTACATTTTCACCGGCCGCCACAGGTCGATCTAGAAAAGGGATTTTGACGAAGGAAAAATCTATTTCTGGGGAGAGGCCTGTGGCGCCCGGTGAAACCCTTCCCTTTTCTTTTGCACGATCCCACCCTTTCCTTTTCAAGCCATCATGTCCAATACAGAAGGATGTTGTTCAGATGGCGCTCGCGTCGGGGCGTGGGTGGCGTGGTTCGGGTAGCGTAGCTGGTGCCTCTATATTGGCCCATCCCTTTGACGAAGGAATTAACTAAATGGAAGGCAACCTGTGAATAGTGGCTTTCACGCGCCTTTGCTTTATACACGACACCCACAAGGTGCTCGCGCGAGGGTAGTAACCTCTGCATTCCATGCTTTTATCTTTCTCTGGTATAATTGGAAGGTTTTATCAGAAAAGGTATATTAGAAGGACCCCTTTTCACCGGCCGCCACAGGTCGACCCAGAAATGTCTTTGTAGATCTTTTTGATCTTTTGATCAAGAAGATAATCTAATGAATTGTTTTTCATGTTGAAAAGGACGCTGAGAAACAGGTGTTGTTGGTTGACATCTGTGTTCAAATGTCCAATAATGATGAGGGGATTCACATCCTCTGGAAATTATTTTATGGTCATCTGTTCCTTTGATTTGCATCTGGAACCTTAAGGATACACCAATTGGTCCATAGTTAAAGTTTTGGATGATAAAAATGCAGCGAGAGGAGACAATAGATGTGATATTTATGCTTGTATGTTGATGGAATCATTTTAGTTTGTGGATAGTTGAAGGTACTGGAAGACCTTCAGGTCATTTCAGGCTTTTGGGGGAACTTGAGTCATATTTATCCAAGTTGACCGCATTTGCCAGGTTCAGTGATGGGAGGTTGGTAGTCTTCATCCAGTTTGGTACATTGTTGGCATTGTATATTAGTTTGTAATTTGAGAAGTTGAGAATTACTGCTCTTTGCTTTTTGTCTTTTTTGCCCTTTCCTAACAAAGTTTTAGGAGAATATGAATGGATAACGACATAGTGATAGATTATGACTCTGAGAAAGTGTTGTTCCTATATATCCAGGTACAAGTTTTGTCCTCAATCGTCCTCATATTCTTGTGGGATTATCTCAGAAAACCTCTTTGGTATTATCTCTACATTTTTCTTTACTTTAATTTGGATTTGACATTCTCTCTTCTTTATGATCTAACTCCTGCTTTTGCTGCAATGAGATGTCAAGAAGTTTTTCAATAAACGATGCTCTTTGTCTCGATTGCGATTTCATTAACTTTCTTTCAGTGTAATAATGGAAAGATTATTTCTAATCTGGAAGGAAGGTCACATCTTAGACAAGTTTTATGAGAAGCCTTTTCTCTGCAGGGCAGATACTCTTATGAAAATACTTGTTCTAATAGATATTATTTCATGTGTCGTTCATAAGGACTTTTTGTCAATATTGGTTGTCTATGACCGTGTTTTGCAGTCAAGTTTCTTTGTTACAGTTATCTCCTAGACTTTGGACTTGTCCACCTTGGAGTAAAAGATTGTTTATCCAGATTTCAGTAGAGAGGCAACTGAATACCATTGAAGTATGGTACTTTATAATGAAACTACTTATCGTGAAATTTTTGAAGCAGAGCTTCTGTTTTGCGATCAAACATTTGCGTTGTTACAGAAGCTGTCTGGACTGATGAAATGACTATGCATTCCTGTGCCTTCAGGTTCTGTTCTGTACTGTATTTTTCTTCTTTGGAATATACATTATGTTGTTAACATTCCAAAAGCATATGAATTATATTGAATTCATTTGGTGCATTGATACTTAGAAGTGTGTTTCTGAGGTTGGTTCAAAAACATGTCACTGGTTGAAGAGAGGCGACTCAAATACTCTGGACATTAGCATTCCACTTTAAAAGACTGGAAGACAGTTTAGATGCTGATTAACTGTACCAAACCTACGCAAGTGTTCCATATTCAGCCGATAATGTTTTCCTCACATAACCCTGACAAGCGCTTGGGGATACCATGGTTCTTCTATTCAGGATTTGTTACAAGTCTAGTGTAAGAGGTTCGCATAGGATTCGGTCGACTACAGGCTGTGGTTTTCTTTGGAAAATTGTCTTTGGCTCTAGAGATGGAAGCGTGTGACCCATGAAGTATTCTGTGTCTTTGTCTGCACAATTTGGTGTTTATGGTTCCCGTGTAATTTATAATGGAATTTTAATAGAAGTATTTCCGCAATTATTGCCGATGCAAGAATGGCCTTAATGTCTTTTGATACTGTTTTATTGAAGTGACTTTTACTTGCATTTGACTGAAGATGATATTTTAGATAAAGATTTGTGTATCTCATCTCGTCTGAATGTATTGTGGCGTTTTAGCAACCAAAGAAATTTTAAGACGCGTAAATATAAAAAATTTATTTTGTTTTTTTAAAGAATTTCTCATAAGATTGTTCAACCAGGGAGATCGAAGGTCAGAATGTAAGCAGTAAATTAAGCAGTTCAATCTTATACATTAATGTGAAACTGTATATGACAATAAATTGCAAAAAAAAAAAAAAAAAAAAAAAAAGATGAAGAGAAAATGAAAACATTCAAGGACTTAGTAACACCTTTCTTAAAAGAATAAAAACTGCTTTAATCCTTTGTTACTAGGTGGGACTTGGGGAGGGCCTTGGTTGGGTTTTCATTTTCTCTTTTTATCTAAAAGAGAATCTTGTAAAGTTTTTGAGACGGTGGAGAAGCATTTTAAATAATTCCTTATCCATGTAAAGTCTTTTAAGAGTTATTTTCTCATACAAATATACATCAAATCCTGTACTTGTGTTTCAGTCACTCACCATTTCTAGATTCGCATTTGAACATTCTACAGAAATAACATCACAGGTTAACTTATATTATTCATTAAGAAACTTCTGTATAAAAAATAAGTCATATTTTCTCATACAATACACATCAAATGATGTACTAAATCATTTCTATATTGCTTTATACAGAAATATCACAAAGAAAAAGTGATATGTATTCATTAGAAAAGTTAGGTACTAAAATAATTGGATCAAAATAGCAGCACACAATGAGTAACAGACAAATGATTTTGACAAATGCAATACAAACTTCAGTGAACTACTTATTTTTCATCAAGAACATCATTAGACCTTTTTTTCAAATGAACAAATTTACTGGCAAGAACTATTTAAGGGTCACTCATAAATGAAGTATTCCTTCAAGTCAATTTGACTGATGAGGCAAATACTAAGTCGTCATATTTCAGACCAAAGTTACAGAACTGAACATCTGGAGGAAAATGATTGAAACAGAGACTTGGGTAAGAGAGAGAGAGTGAGTGGGACACTGAGGGAAAGAATCAGAGAAACTCGCAAATCACTAAGGAAAAGGGGAGGGGTGAATGAAGAAGTGTCTGGGATCCCATACCTCCTCCCCACCAACTCCTCTTCATCTACTTTCCTTTTTCCTCCTCTTCAGGTGGGTGGCCACACTGCACTCCCTGCCCCATGCAACCCAAGAGGTCCTTTTAGGCATTTTGACTTGTATAACAGTATTTGGGGTTAATAAAATTGCTGTCTACTTATGAATTTTTATTGTATCTTCCTCTATTAATTTTCTATTATATTGTATCTTTTTACTCACAATTCATTACTCCACCCCTTAAAAATTGATGTAAAAGCATTTTGTAGCAAAGTTTGCTCCAATCTGTGTAATTTTTTTCCTACACTATCTTGCAAATCAACTTTGAAAAGCCTTGACAATTAATTTATTTTGCAATAAACTTCTTGCACTAAATGCTTTAACATAGCTAGCTGCAATGATATCTTTGTGGGTATTCAGTAAACTATACCATTATCAACTGGTAAAGTCTTGACCTCTTTGAATATGGCCAACATCTGTGGCTTTTATTATTTCAACTCTACACATCGAGTATATTGGGTGACAGAACATTACCTCATTGTGTCTAGGCAGTTAGTCTGAGAGGTGAGGCAGCACTATTTACAATTGAATAGCTTTGTTCGTTTAAGAATGCCTTGCTTTATGCCATACATGGGCTCTTGCATTGACAGCCTGTAAAAAATAGCTCCAAAATTATTGGAGAAAAAGAAACACTGTTACATGAACGGATGAATTTGTATGAAGAGAGAGAATCACTTTGACAAACATCTCTCCAACATTGTCATGGACGTGAGGAAAAGACTCTGGATTGGCCTGCTTAATGAAATACAAGATCTGTTGTCTGATCCCTTTCAAAGTTATAGTCCCTCCCCGCTCCCTGATGAACAAGGGTCCCGAGGTCTTATAGGAAGTCCTTGATAGAAAGGACTTTAGAGTGGTAACCGGGCATAGGGAAGGATCCTGAGGGAGAGGGATAATTTTCCAGGAGGACCATCTATTCTGAGGGTCTTCATTTTTGGCCGAGAAGACCTTGTCTGGGGAGAGGAGGACCTCTCCTGACGGAAGGAACTCTATGTGGCCTGGGTCCCTTGATAAGGCAGCTAATTCCGAAATCCTGGCACCCGATGCTAAACTCACGAGAAAGAGAGTTTTTCTGAGTAGAGGGATATACTCACATGAATCGTTGACGGTTTCTGACGCTAGTTTAAGAACATCATTGAGAAACCAGGAAATCGAGCTAGGACGAGAAGATGGTCTCAGTCTGGCACAGGCTCTTGGGATCGAAACTAGCAATGAATCTGTTAGATCTATATCAAAGCCGATTAGAAAAATCTTCTTCAAGGCAGACTTGATGGTAGTAATAGTGTTAGCTGCTAAGCCCGACTCAAACAAGGTTCTAAAAAAGGTTACCGTTAGGTTTAGTGTCATAAAGTCATTATTAGAATCCTTCAAAAACTTTGCTAGTTTTTTGACCGCTGAGTCATATTGACGAAGAGTGGAGTCTCTCTTGTCATATTCTAAAAATAAAGTATTCTGGGGGTCTATGTTAGCCCCTTTGTGTGCCGCAAACTTCATGAAGTCCATAAAGTTAGGGTGTTCTGAATGTTTAAGGAAGCGAACACAGTGCACGTTTGTACTATCTGGGTAAAAGTCGGGTTGGGAATCTGGTGAGGGTGGAGATTCAGCTCCAGTAAAAGAGGAAACCAATTGCTCTTGGGCCAATTGGGGGCCACCAGGGCTACTTGACCTTTGAAGGTTCGAAGTTTGTCCAGCACTTTCATCAGTAGGTTCACCGTTGGGAAAAGGTAAATCCTTTCCCAGGTGTTCCAGTCGAGAGACATGGCATCCGTGGCGTAAGCCCGAGGGTCCAGGTTGGGGGCCACATAACATTTCAGCTTGTGGTTGGATTCCGTCGCGAAGAGGTCTACCTGGAGATCCGGCACTTGGGAGAGGATCCATTGAAAGGATTTGCGATCTAGTGACCATTCTGACTCCAACGGTACCGTCCTGGAGAGTGCGTCTGCCACAACGTTCCGAACTCCAGCCAGATGGACGGCGGATAGGTGCCATTGGTTTGAGGCCGCCAGGGAGAAGATTGCCACCATCACGTGATTGATGGGACCTGACTTGGAGCCCCCTCTGTTTAGACAACGGACTATGACTTCGTTGTCGAGGACTATCCTCAGATGTTGTTTCTTGGCCAGGGAAAGACGTTTCAAGATTAGTAAGACAGCCATGGCCTCCAGGACGTTTATGTGGAATTGTTGGAACATTGTGGACCAAAGGCCCTGAACCTTCCTGTGTTGGGAGTAGCCTCCCCAACCTGATAGGGAGGCATCCGTGTGGATGACTATCCTTGGAGGGGGGTACTGCAACGGAACCGACTTTGATAGGCTCTTGGCGGTTGTCCATGGGAGAAGCCTCTTCCGAAGAATGGGAGGAAGGCGTGTCTTCTTGTCTCGACATTTGTTGTTCGCTCTGGAGCGCCAAACCCGGTTGATGTCTTTCAGTTTCGCTTTCAGAAGGAGGTCTGTCACTGAAGCGAATTGTAGGGACCCTAGAATCTTCTCCTGGTTCCTTCTGGAAGTTTATCTTTTCCCCGAGAAAGCGTTTGGTATTTTTCGCAATCTCTATCCTCTTGGACCTGGGGAGACATAGAGTGTGAGAACGTAGGTCCCACCGTAATCCCAGCCACTGAAATTTGGTCTCTGGTGTCAGACGAGACTTTCCGAAGTTTATTTGGAATCCCAGAAACTGAAGATATTGGATCACCTTGTTTGTTGCCTTGAGACAATCCTCGATGTTGTCTGACCAGATTAGCCAATCGTCCAGGTATGCGACGACTTGGATTCCATGGGATCGGAGTTCCTGAATGACCGATTCCGTCAGTTTCGTGAAGATTCTGGGCGCGATGTTGAGCCCAAAAGGCATCACTTTGAACGTGTAAGCCTTGTCGTCCAGTCTGAATCCTTGGAATGGGCGGAAGTGTCTTGCTATTGGAACGTGATAGTAAGCATCGGTAAGATCGATGGAGGTGGTGACGGCCCCACGGGGAAGCAAGGTTCGCACCTGCGAGACGGTAAGCATGTGAAACCTGTCGCATTGAATGGACAAGTTTAGTCGGGACAGATCGAGGATGACCCTCCGGCTGTCGGAGTCTTTCTTCGGAACGCTGAATAAGCGACCTTGAAACTTCAGATATTTCGTTTCCTTGATCGCGTTCTTGCGAAGATCTTGGGTAAACAGAAGTAGGTCCGGTGTCGAGGGTTGCAAATGTAAAACTAGGTGGAGCGTAATACTAAAAGGTTTAATAATAATAAGTGAGATGGTCGTCATTAACGCTCCTAGAACTAGCGAAACAATCTCAATGGTGACGCTATCCACCAACATGCACGAATGCAGGCATACCAACATAACCTACTCCTGATGAAACGCTAACACCGATATCATAGGATAACATAAAATAAATGCTATATGAAAGCATAAAGTCGGTGTACTATATGAATATAAGGAAAAAACTCCTAAAGGTTCGAACAAATATTAATGACGGACGAACTAACGAGAAAAAGGGCAGAGGCGAAAGTAAGAACGGGGACGCCGCTCATATATAAACACTTCTCAATAATAAAAACAAAAGTTACACTGCCCAATCTCGCTAAAACTCATGGATAAAGTACTTAACTTCGATGGCGTATCTTGGGAATCGGCCATCGAGAGAAAGTTGATGATAAATCCAATGGAAAACACGAGAAAAAAACACGTTGGACTTATACGAATCAGGTGCTTGAAAGGAGTGATGGGCAAGCGTGGGTAGAGTTAGTAGTACTGGTCTGCGAGGCAGGGGAGGTTGAACTGCACCTCACTATTGAGGGATTTCGAAGAGGAGAAGTCTAAATGGTACGAGACCTCTGGTATTTCGCCCCAGTCTATACCGACACCATTAGGTGAGCGAGCTAGTTCAACCTAGCATTCCTATACATTTTTTCTCTGGTAATATTAGCAGTTATATTCCTTTGAAATGGTGCATAAGGAGCATTTCACTGGGCGGCACAGGGATTGAGCCCAGAAATAGATTTTTCCTTCGTCAAAATCCCTTTTTAATAGAAATACAGAGATACAAAATTTAAAATCCTAAAAGAATCAATTTACTCCTCTAAAAGAAATCCTATTAAAACATGACTCCCATACAGAGGCAATTCTAGAAACAGCACTTTTACCTGATATTCCTGAACATACCTAAAATGGTTCTTGCATCATATCATAAAATCAATAGAGATTCTTCCCACAGACTCAAAAGATGAGTTACAGTGCATAAAATAACAATGTCTCTATGTCTATCATCAACCGGAAAATTAAAACCTCTTCAGTTCAAAGCAAACCTAAATCACAGAACAACATCTCATTTCACAAAACCGATATTAAACAATTCTCTCTCTCCTTCAAACGTGAGTTTCATGATTTTGTCATGGCAGAGTAAAAATAAATTTATTCGCTGTAAAGGTTAATAAACATCAAAGCAATCTTTTATTTACATCACAACTTCAAAATCAATACTCTTATTCTTCGTTCCATAACACCTTTTGCAAAACGGGATTCAGCTGAGCAGAAGTTTCAGAAAAATAACGTACAAAAACTTTGACATAATTTTAAGAATCTGTTGAAAGTGTTACAAAACAAATCTCTGATGTTGCTATTCAAAACATTTGGTTGTTAGACTATTTTGAAGCCTTAAATATATGACTGACATCTATATTTCAAAGTTCATCTGAAGTGAATGTTGGACTTTAAAGCAAGCAAAGTTCAAAAGTGGTTATCAGCAAACAAACACAATTAAAAGACCATAAGAAAGATTTAAAAGTTCTAAAGAAAAGGGTCTTACGCATACAATCAAATTATAAGAAAAGGTGATACAAGAATAGTTTGTGAAGTGTTCAAACTGCAGGATAATAAGTGTCTTATGTAGTTGAGTTCAATTACTGTACTTAGGCAAGGGAAATTTCTGTTGGAGTTTGCAGTGCGTGCTTGTGTTGGTCATCAGTAGTACGCTATCTCACACAATCCTTTCTTTGGATAATGTGTCGGTAATGAATAAAATTATGTAAATAATATACTGTAAGTGGAATCTTGTGGATTCTGTTGAAAGTACATTTATGTTTTAAACATTACAAGTTAATAGTTTGCAATCAAACCTTCAAATGGTTTTGTATTGTATACTTAAGTGAACCAGTCTGAAGGTTTAGGTTCCCTGGATAAGTAATTTACAGACACCAACAGGGCTAAAGATAGATAGTAAGAAGACCAAGACACAAATTTGTGGATGGAACGTCAGAAGGACCAAGGGCTTCCGGTAAGGGCGTAATACTAAGCAAAAGAGAAGATCTCTATTAATGAATTCTGTCATTCAAATGCAATCAAGTAAAACTTTTGTAGTATCGAAAGGAAGCTTAAAATTTCTGTACCAATATACAATACATCAAACTACTCTAATAAATAATATTTTATCAAAATTAGAAATTACTAAATTCTCCCAGGGTAAAGACATTATTGAAATATAAGCAAACTAACGCAAAGTCCTAATGTTATCCAGAGGAACATTAGTCTGAACATGAATGTGGAGAGAAAGATCTGAATGTGAACAATTAAAAGTGAACAAGATATTTTACTAAATAATTAACATATTGTAAAGGTAATTTGGTAGCCTCCTTGTAGTTAGGGAAAACGGTCTAGTGTTTCAAATGCCCTATTTAAGAAATGTTTTTGAGAAAGATATCAATTCCCAAAACTGGAGTTGTCTTTTCACGACCTATGAAAGAGCTATTGTCAGTATGTATGTATAAATGTGTGTTGTTGCAGCAAATGGTGGAGTAGAAGCAGATGTACGTCAGAGAGTGAATGAAGGTTGCAAAGTGTTGGGGGCAGTTAAGGGAGTAGTAAAAAGTAGAGGGTTGGGCATGAATGTAGAGAGAGTTCTATATGAGAAAGTGATTGTACCAACTGTGATGTATGGATCGGAGTTGTGGGGAATGAAAGTGATGGAGAGACAGAAATTGAATGTGTTTGAGATGAAGTGTCTAAGGAGTATGGCTGGTGTATCTCGAGTAGATAGGGTTAGGAACGAAGTGGTGAGAGTGAGAACGGGTGTAAGAAATGAGTTAGCAGCTAGAGTGGATATGAATGTGTTGAGGTGGTTTGGCCATGTTGAGAGAATGGAAAATGGCTGTCTGCTAAAGAAGGTGATGAATGCAAGAGTTGATGGGAGAAGTACAAGAGGAAGGCCAAGGTTTGGGTGGATGGATGGAGTGAAGAAAGCTCTTGGTGATAGGAGGATAGATGTGAGAGGGGTAAGAGAGCACTAGAAATAGGAATGAATGGCAAGCGATTGTGACGCAGTTCCGGTAGGCCCTGCTGCTGCCTCCGATGCCTTAGATGACCGCGGAGGTAGCAGCAGTAGGGGATTCAGCATTATGAAGCTTCATCTGTGGTGGATAATGTGGGGTGGTGGGCTGTGGCACCCTAGCAGTACCAGCTGAACTTGGTTGAGTCCTTTGTTAGGTTGGGAGGAACGTAGAGAGTAGAGGTCCCCTTTTTTGTTTTTGTTTCATTTGTTGATGTCGGCTACCCCGTACCTTGGTATATGTATGTATGTGTGTATGTAAAAAGTATTATCAATACTTGGAATCTACAAAACTCAAATCACACTAGAATGATTGCCTGTGTAGTGATAGTATAAAAAGGGAGACCAATAACTCAAGAATCTGAACTTATGTCTTGATTGACATTATGCTTGATAAAGTACTGTGGAGTTATTGCGGAGTAATCAAAGGAAATAAATCTGCTTATTGAAGTCTTATATACGAAATGTATTACTCTGATTAGCTAGTATTTCTTTTCTAAGGAATCTAAGATCTTTATCAACATAGTTTGTATTAGCACAAGGAAATCTAAGGTACAAAGTAGGCTTACCTAATTACACCCTTTTTGGAGAGGAGCTCCTCCACTGTCCTCTGCCCTCTACTAGCCAATACCTTCAAGGGTTTCATCTTATATAGACAGAGGGCTAACTATAGGTAAATTTCAGTCATTTATTCATTCATTTTCTAAGAGAGCCAGACTATACTATCAACTCTCATCTCTGTGATTTCCTATGCCTGAGCTAGAGGATCTGTTCTCAAATGTGGGAAGACAACTTGAACAAGACAGAGTAAGAGAAGTTAGAAAGTTGAGGAAAGTGTTGCAACTGTTAGGGGAAAACGAACTGATGCTATGACCAATGTTTAGTTGAAGATTCACGATTTTCTTTGAAAAATATTAAAAAACTTTTCAATGAGGCAAAGTTCGAGGTAAACTGATAGAGGGTCTAAATCTGAAGACCAGTTGCTTACAACAGTGCTAAACAAAATACAGTAAAGTATCTAACAGTGATTAAACAAAGATGGGCTTTATGAATGAGATTTGGAGTAACCAGCTGAATATTATTAACATACAACTAAACAAAACATCTAATATTGAAAACTTTTTCAGTGACTCTAGGGTATCTGGAGAATGTTTTTCCATCCTTGACTGATATCTCTCTTTCTTCTTAGGTTGTGCAGATTTTATCCAAAAGGGATGAAGGCTGGCTGGCTCCCACGCATATTTTCTTCCTGAACACACTGCTTACGAATATTCCACTTGTGACTGGAGAATGATATCGCTCCTTCCATCAAGTGAAAGAGGAGCAAATGTACCTGAAAGATATGCAAGAATAATCATACAAATGTTATCACAAAGCTGATAAACGCATTGATGACGACAGAACATTTATAATGTAAAAGTTCTTATGATATTGAAGAGTTTACTCAATATGAACTCTAAATAATTTACTAGATATTGTCTTTGAAAAACCAAACTTTTATACTTCTATGCTATTAATATTTTCCTTGAATGGAAGGTGGACATCAAGGCAACATGACAAATTCGTAGATAATTTGTATTTTTCCTAACTATACAAACCTTAGCTATTTACATAGGGTAATTACTTCGGCGTAGCTGAATGACGAGCCATAAGAATTTTAACGAAGGTTTACTACCCCACCGCTAGTTAGCGGGGGGTAGGGAGGGGTAGCTTGCTACCCCCCCCCCCCCCTCACACACACTAGTGAGTGCTTCACTTTGCTTAGAGGTAGGACTTATCCCGGGGGACAGGGCTGGAGGGCAAATATGTGTAAATAGCTAAGGTTGGTATAGTTAGGAAAAATACAAATTATCTACGAATTTGTCATTTGTTCCGTAACTGAAATACAAACCACGCTATTTACATAGGGTGACTCAACCCTTAGGAAGGGTGGTAAGTCCCTGCCATACTGGCTTTTGGCTTCGCCCGGGGACTCAATATTTGAGTGTGTAAGTACTCAAGGAATAAGGAGTCCCTGCGCCTCACTAGCATTGCTGTGAAACTGCTGCAGCCTGCATAAGCTGTGTGTGAAGGTCCTAGGAATTTGACCTAGAGTTCTTCAGGTGGAATTCTAGGCTAGGACTCTCCCAATACCACCTCGTCAGGGTATGGGGACATGACAGTATCACTCTTAATACTAGGAACACAAGGAAGCATGGTTTACCTGCAGTGGTTTGAGGTCAGCTATGCAAAGAACCCAGGATGCTGCTTTCTCCAATGGAGGAGCAGATGAAGAAAAGAATAAGGGCCAGACAAATCTTTTCATTCACGCAGACTAAGACCGGGTAACAATGCCCTCAACCCTCTGCTACCTGTCTATTAAGGAGCCTGAGGTTAGACCAGCTATTGTGTATCCATCACAGGGCCGATAGAGAACATATTGAGCCTCCTGTGTGTCACGTATTGCAGGTAGTGGGCTGTGAAGGTCATCTGACGCTTCCACCCCTGCTTGTAGAACCTGCGTCACTGAGAAGCTCTTCTTGAAGGTCAGGGACGTTGCTGCGCCCCTTACATCATGCGCTCTAAGGCGACATGATGGAGGAGGGTCAGGATTCAGGGACAGATGGATCACCCTATGAATCCAAGCGGAGATGGTATTCTTAGTGACCCTCCTCTTGTTCTCCCAGTGCTCACAAACAAACCTTACACTTGGGGACGAAAGTAGCCGTTCTTTGAGATATAACCTCACACTTCTTACTGGACACAGTAGGAGATGGTCTGGGTCATCTGTTACAGAACGAAGACTTGAAATCCAGAAAGAGTCGAATCGAGGATCCGGCACTCTCGGATTCTGTGTTTTAGCCACAAACTCAGAGACGATTACGAACGTTACCTCCCCTCATCCTCTTGCATGGGCGATGTCATACGAGAGACCATGAAGTTCACTGACTCGCTTGGCTTGGCCGAGACCAAAGCTAGCAGGAACACCGCCTTTCGAGCTAGGTGTCGATTTGAAGCCTGGCGACATGGTTCGTAGGGAGGCCTCCTAAGAGGCCTGAGAATTCAAACCAATTGCTCTGGAGGAGGTCTCCCTTCTGACTGAGGGCGATAAGATCGTATCTTCGTACGAGTAGGGAAAGTTCCAGCGAGGAAGGAATGTCCGCTCCTTTGAGCCTGAAGGCTAGCCTTAAGGCTGAGCGATAGCCTTTCATTGCCGAGACTGAAAGGCGCATTCTTTCCGCAAATAAACGAAGAACTTCGCTCTTGCTGGAACAGTGGTATCGAGTGCAGAGATACTCCTTCACGATTCCAACCACAAAAACACTCAGCACTTTGCCCGGTAGGTCCCTGGGGATGACCTACGCAGGTGTCCAGACATCCCGTTTGCAACTTGTTGCGACAATCCTCTCTTAGTGAGGGGATGCTGGATAGTCTTCCAGGTAGTAAGTCGAAGCGAAGCTACGGTTTTGAGGGAGCTGTTGGTATGTGGTTGTTTGCTTGTGTCGCAGAGGGTGCTTTGGGATCTGGGCCTGGGGGTAATACAGTGGGAGCTTGAAGTTCAGCGCTGTAGCGAACCGATCCGCAGTCGGATAACCCCACAAAGTCGGGACTTTGTTGGCCACTGGATGATCCAAGGACCACTCGTCACTCATTATCTGAGATGCTCTGCTCCGACTGTCGGTGAGCACATTCCCTTTGTCTGGAATGAAGCGAGTCGATAGAGGGATCGAGTGGGCTTCGGGCTATCTCAGTATCTCTACTGAGAGATGGGATAGCTGCTTTAAAAAGGTACCTCCTTGCTTGTAGATATAAGCCACTACTGTGGTGTTGTCGCTCATAACCACTCAGAGTGATCCGCTAGATCTTAGTTGGCACTGATGAAGGGCCAGGAAGGGCGGCATTCATCACTAGCAGATTTATATGGAGGCACTTTTCCGATTCTGACCACAGGCCTGAGGCACCGTGGTACCGAACGTGGTCTCCCCCCCCCCTTCCTTTGAGGTGTCCGAAAACAGCCTCCAATTCAGGGAAAGGAACGAGGAGATCTATTCTTTCCCGTAGGATGCCCAGAGACCCCAGCCAGATGACAGACCACGAAGTTGCCTGCATGGCACACTTCGCTACATTCTCCTGGCCTAGGATCTCAGTAGGAGAATAGGACACGTGTCGGTTGGAGAGTCTCTTTAGAGGGACTCCCCCAGTGAGTTCTTCCACGGAGTGGTGAACCGTAAGGCCCAAACAAGTCTCCTCTAGGATCTCGAAATACCTCCTCTGATGGGCTCGAGGAGGAGGGAGGAGCTTGTTATCGGCGCTGGATCCGTTGGAGGAGGCGCACTCTGAGAGCTGGCCTTCAACCTTGTCTCTGGCACTCTTCATCCCTTGTGACCAGGGCAAAGCTGCACTGGCCCTAGAGGGTTTCTGGGTGCCCTAGACTTGGTCTAGGGCACTAGGAGGGGCCTCTGGGTTTGGAAACCTGTTGAGGTTCCTCCTGGGGGTCAGAACCTGCCAGCACGCATGTTCTGACTCTTGGTGTTCTCCTCCTGAAGAGCTAGCAGCAAAGTCTCTCATCCCCAGTGCTCTTCCTGGGGGAATTTGTGGACGTTCTCCAAAGGTCTAGCTGGCTCCTGTCTGATCCTTGTCGAAGACTTAGAAACAGTCTTCGAGTCCTTCGGTTCCCTCCTGGGAGGGATACAGGACTCCAGTAACGATGGATGCAGGCTCTTCTCTACTCCTGTGAGAAGACCTCTCAGGAAGAGGCGGAGTTTCCCCCAATGGTGTGATGGGGGAACGGACCGGCTCGTCCGACTCCCCAGAGGATAGGTAATCCTCATCCGCAGTGGAGGGGGATTAAGTCTGGGGCAAAGAAAGAGCCTTGCGCAAGGATTTGCGAGGAGACATTTTAGCACTTGGAGAAGTCACCCTGGAGGGGACTCCCCTCTTGCTCTTCAGGAGGGGAGGGAGCTGCCCCTGATATGTGACATAGGTCAGCGAGCACAGGCTTCATAGCCTGCATAAGAGCTCTGACTATGGTCCCAAACCAGGGTTGCTGGCTGACAGTCGAGCTGTCAGACACTCCCTCTGGAGGGAAGGGGATCGTTCGATCCCTTGGAGGAGTTGACAAACGAGGGTTCGCCTGAACGAAGCTGAAACAAAAAGGGGCGTTAGACCTGTCCGGAAACCTCCCCTCCACCGGCGAGCGCGCTGTTATGCGCCTGCTGGGAGGGGAACGGGACGCTGACTTGTCCGCCTGAAGCCCGGTAAAATTTTGTGCGTGATCGCGCTTGCGATCGGGGTGCAGATCGAGCTGGTGGTAGCGCGATGATTCCTGGAAAGGATCGTGCGCAGCAGGAATTTTGTGCTCACGAGCGCGCAAGGATGCGGGCGTGCGAGATTGATGGCGAGCGCGCGGGTGCACGTAGGAGATGGTTGAAGGTTGGATGGGTGCAATCAATTGATCGCATGTGCGCGGGCGCGCAGCAACCTGATGCAAGACTGTTGGGCGTGAGTGTGCAGCAGTGCGTGGGCGCGTGTCTGGAAAGACTGGGCGAGGGCGCGATTGCGCAGCCTCATGCCAGCGCGATGGTGAGTTAGCGCGTTGGCGTGCAGGTGAGCGCTGCGCAGTCTGCACAGGCATCTTACCCTGAGGAGCTCGTGGGGGTGCTGGGCGCGCAGGAGACTTGATACTCCGAGGAGTCGTCACTATGAGAGACCTCTCCCACGAATGGGAGAGGTGCCCTTCGTAGAAGAGACTTGGAGATGCCGCAGGCTGAACCACTGGTGAGCGTCTGCGATCTCTCAGGAAAAAAACTCCAACGATGTGCGCCGCAGTCGGATTCGGGCGCACAGGTGTGCGCTGTTGTGATGGGCGCGCAACTGGAAGCGTGCGTACAGGATTGCGCAATTTGGATGGAGAGTCCAGAGGTACCTGTGAGCGCCCGTGCGCTAACTTAGGCACATCCTGGACTGCGCGCTGAATTGTAGAAGTGTGCTGGGGCGTTGGTGAGCGCGTGTGCGCTATATCAGGAACTGCGCAACAGGGTGCGGGAGCACAGGTGTGCGATGGTGCGATGGGCACGCAAATTAAAGAAATGCTCGCACGCGCACGCACGCGGGCGCACCGAATGCGCACGGAAAACTATTGGTGCCCGCGCGGGGAAAAATATAGGAGCACGCGCGGGCGCGCGGGTGCATGGGCGCGCCAAATGCGCGCGGGAAACCATTGGTGCCCGCGCGTGGACTATCGTCGGCGCTCACGCGCGTATGAAGATCGTCAGCGCAGGTGTGATCGTCGGCGTTTGTGCACATAAGAAAATCGTCGGCGCTAGCGCGTGTGCGCGTGCGTAAATGCACGCATGCGCTTGGGCTCTAGGTTGAAGGATCAGCTGACAGGTCGATCAGGAACTGGGATGTGTCCCTAAAGGGAGGGCATCCCCTGAAGAAGACCAAGGCAGGTCTGCTTCAGCACAGAACCGACGATCAACACTGGAAGTACTGCGCAGGTGAGCGCTGGCGCGCTAAATCAGGAACTGCTGGTGGGCGCTGGCGCGCAGTGTGGGAGCGCAGGGGAAACCTGGCGCGTAACAGGAACAGGTGCGTGCACGTGCGCAGGTGAGCGCTGAGGCGCTAAGTCTGGAACAGCAGCAGCATGAGGGGGTGTAGGTTAAACCTGGAGCTGAAGGATTAGAGGCGCAGTTTGCGCTCTAGTCCCTTATGCGCAGTGACAGGTTTAGTCGTGGGCGCCAACAGCGCGTCAGCAGCCAGAAACGGAGACAGCAGGACAGCAGGTCTTAACTAAGGGAACAAGAGATTAAAAGGCCTAACGTAGCCTGAGTTGCGAGACCCCGAAGGGTCAGCGCAACGAGAAACCGAAGTTTCCCTGTCACTAAACACCGAAGTGTAGGAGTGACTAAAGTTACGAGAGCCCAAGGGTTCTGCGTAACTAATGTTACGAGACCCCGAAGGGTCAGCATAACGAGAAACCGAAGTTTCCCTATCACTAAACACCGAAGTGTTAGTGATTGAACAGCAAGCTGTTCTAATCAGGAACAATCCTCCGAATTAGAGTCTCTATGAGTGGCCTCTCTCGCGAACGAGTGAGGTAAACACTTCGTAGAAGAGACTGGTGATGGTGTCCCTAAGGGCCGTTGGATCAGCAAGCTAACCTTATCAGGAACAATCCTCCAGAGAGGAGTCTCTATGAGTGTCCTCTCTCGCGAACGAGAGAGGTGACACTTCGTAGAAGAGACCTATAAGGAGCAATCCTTCGAAGAGGAGCCCTTATGAGTGGCCTCCCTCGTGAACGAGAGAGGTCACAAAAATGACAAATTCGAAGATAATTTGTATTTTTCCTAACCATACAAACCTTAGCTATTTACATTGGGTTTACCTTTTAGTGCAGCTGAAATGGCGAGCCATTAGAATTTAACGAGGGTGTATTACCCCCGCGCTAGTTAGCGGGGGGGTAGGGGAGTGGTAGCTAGCTACCCCTCCCCCCCCTCACACACAGGTGAATGCTCACTTTCACTTAGAGATAGGACTTGTCTTGGGGGACAGGGCTGGCGGGCAAATATGTGTAAATAGCTAAGGTTTGTATGGTTAGGAAAAATACAAATTATCTTCGAATTTGTCATTTGTTCCGTAACCGAAATACAAACCACGCTATTTACATTGGGTGACTTACCCCTTAGGTAGGGTGGAAAGTCCCCAGCCATACTGGCTTTGGCTTTACCCGGGGACTCAGAATCCGAGTGAGTCGCACTCGAGAAAAGGAGTCCCTGCCCCTCACAAGTTCCTTGCTCCGCAAGGAACCGTGTGGCCTACATAAGCTTGTGTGTGAAGGAAGAAGTGTGACCCGTCCTAGGCAGTTGACCTGGAGTTCCAGAAGGAACTCTGGGTTAGGACGTTCCCAATACCACCTCGTCAGGGTATGGGGGACGCGACAGTATTGACTCAATACTCGGAACACAAGGAAGCATGGTTTACCTGCAGAGGTTCGAGGTCAGCTATGCAGAGACCAGGATGCTGCTTCCCCGTAGAGGGGATGATGAAGAAAGAAATAAGGGCCAGACATACTTCTTTCGTTCATGCAGACTAAAACCTGATAACAATGCCTTCAACCTTCTGCTACCTGTCCAAAAAGGAGCCTGAGGTTAGACCAGCTGTTGTGTAGCCACCACAGAGCGATAGAAAACGTATCGAAACTCCTGTGGGTCACGCCCTGCAGGAAGCGGGCTGCAAAGGTCATTAGACGCTTCCAGACTCCAGCTTGTAGCACCTGCATCACAGAGTAGTATTACTCGAAGGCGAGGGACGTTGCGATGTATCCAACATCGTGCTGTAAGGCGACGTGACGGGGGAGGGTCTGGAGACCGGTCGAGATGAATGTCCTTGAGTCCGGGCTGAAGAGATATACTGGTGACTCTCCCCCGTGTCCTCCTTGTGCTCCCAAATCGGCTGCAACTGAGGACAAACTGCAGCTGTTCCCAAAGCTAACCTCTCGATTCCTTTACTGGCAAGAAAGAGAAGGTCTTGGGACATCAGATACAGAATGGAGACTCGAAATCTTGAAGGAATTGGACCGAAGGGCCGGGACCCCAAGATTCTGAGTCTAGCCAACAACTCAGGAGCAAACCTGAATGTTGCATTCCCCTCTTCCTTAGAAAGGGCGGAGTCGTACGAGACCAAGAAGATTGCTTACACACTGGCCGCGGCCAGAGTGAGCAGGAGACCCAAGACGGAATACAATCCGAGGCCTGTCGTAATGGGTCTTGAGAAGATCTCCTAAGGGATTAAAAAGTCCGAGCCATACTCCAAGTTGGAGGTCTTCCTCCGACTAGGGCAGGGACGATCGTAGCTTCGCATGAGCGAGGAAAGATCCAGCGGGCAGGAAAAAGTTATTTCTTTAAGCCTGAAGGTCAGGGAAAGGCTGACCGACAGGCTTCATTGCCGAGGGCGGAAAGGAGTTTCCTCCCGCCGAAAGGCAATAAGACCGTTATTGCTGGAGAAGAGGCCTCAAGGGAAGAGGTATATCTCCCACGGCACCAACCACCGAAGACTCTTCACTTTGCCTGGAAGACCCCTGCTGATGACTATCGCAGATGACGCGACCTCCGTCGCGCGACTGTAGCGGGTTGTCTCTTCTTGAGGAGGAGGCGTAGTGTCTCCAGGCATGAAGCCGAAGCGACGCCCCGGTTCGGGAAAGATGTTGCAGTGTGGTTGTTTGAGTAGTCTGCGCCGTGGGAGAAGCTCTCCCGGGAGTTCCGTCAGGGGAAGCAGAGGGTCCAGAAACCGTTCTGCGCATAGTCCCAGTGGAGCTCTCCCATTGAAAGGTTGACAGACAACCTGGTCTTGTTGAGACCCATTGTCCACAGACAAAAAGGAGGGAAGACGCAGGCGTCGAAGTTGTCCCACCATCACCGGAATGCATCTTGCCAGAGTCTCGGGGTCTGAGACTGGGGGGAAGAACAGCGGAAGCTTGAGGTTCCAAGCTGTCGCGATCAGGTCCCCCAGACCAGGACTTGCTAGTTACTCAAGGCCAAAGACCCCCAGGTACACTCTCTCTACGAGGCTCTGCTCGGATAGTCGGAGAGAACATTCCTCTGCCTGGAATGAGAGAGCCAATGGTGGTATTGAGAGTATCTCAATAATCTCGGTATCTCTACTGCAAGATGTGAAGGTGTGAAAAAGCGTCCCCTGCTGGTTAACCCTTTTACCCCCAGGCTTTTTGGAAATTTCCAACCCTTAACCCCCAAGGGGTTACTTTTTTCCCAGCACATTTTGGTGTATATTTCTTTTAAATTGCTCTAACAGCCTTAATTTTTGTCATAGAGAGGTCAGGTTGGTCTCATTCTCTTGGAAAATGTCTGAATTTTCTCAAAAAATTATCAAAAATATGAAAAAAATAATTTTTATAGCATTTTTTTGCAAGGACGTACCGGTACGTCCATGGGGGTAAAGGGATGGCTTTTGTGAAACGTACCAGTACGTCCTTTGGGGGTAAAAGGGTTAAAACACGCCAGAATTACGAAGTCGACGCGCACGGAGCGACTCGGCAGGAGCTGTAGGATCTGTAGAGGGGCCAGACTACGGCCCCTAAGCCTGCCTGAATGATGGAGAGGTATCCTTCAGGTCCTGACCATAGGCCTGGACCGGAACATGCCCCCCCCCCCCCTTTCCTTTGACGAGTCCGAGAACAGCATCAAGAATGTGGGGAAAGGACGAGAATATCCACTCCCATCAAGAGGTTCCATAGGTCAACACCCATTGCAGGTCTAATAGTTCCGCTGGTCCCATAGGGGCCAGGAAGTCCGGTTAATCGTTGCCTGAAACCACCGGAACTTGGACCGCCCCACATGGAACTTATCCTGAAGCGACCGTTCGGACTATAGACGGGTCAATGAGGAAAGGAGAACTAGGAAACGTTCCAAGGTAGGGCTGAAAGCTCTGCTTGGCTGAGGACAGGTACTGCGACTCTCCTCAGCCTTGCCACAGTCAACTGAAGGGAAGGCTCGGAGGATGTGGCAACAGAATCTGGCGTCCCCAGGTGGTCACCCATCCAAGTACCGACCAGAACCGACGTTGCTTAACCTTGCTGGACGGACGAGAAGCGGGGTTTCCAACGTGGTAAGGCCGTTGACTCAATATCATGGCCAGATACTCCAGATGTTGAGGCAGAAGAAGAGAAGGCTCCTAGCAAAATACCATGAACCCACACTCATGGTAAGCATCCGGAAGCTTGTCCCAGCGCTGAAGAAGGTCGAACCCGAGCCTACCGGAGTTGACCAGCCCTCCAAAAAGCGAAGGAGGCGGAAGCCTGCACCTGAGCGGCCATGAGGAAAGCAGGGAGAGTTCTCAGGGGTAAAAAACCTGCGATGCCACGGCGGGATTGCCACACTGCATCATAAGCAGGAATACTTGCAGTCTAGGCTGAATTCCACGAGCTCCCTGGAAGATGGATGGAATGGAAACTGAAAGTACCCGTCCTTCCGATCCAGGTCCTAAGGAGTCCTGTCGCCTCGTTACCAGTCTGGTCGATTCTGCTGTTCTACGCTGGCCGAAGTTTGTTCGACAAACTTGATCAGGGCTGAGAGGTCGACTACGGAACTCCCCTCTCAGATCCTTCCTTACAAGAAAGGATCGACTGAAGAAGCCGGGGGTGAAGCCGACGATGATCCTATGGAGGACCTTCGCCTAAGGTATGGATCATTCTGCCCAACCGGGCAACTCTTACCAACGCTATGGCATAGAGGTTCAGAGACACTGAATTCGCTGACAGAGAAGGCAGGCGCAATATCCTTGGCTGATCACAGAGATCGTGCGGGAATGGGCATCGGGAAGCTGTCATCCGGATGAGTAACTTTAAGCATCCTCCCAGCGTGAAACCTGCAATCCTAGAGTTCGTGAACTCTGCCGCTCCCTCTAGGACTATGGCCCCCCCGGGGGAGCCTCCCGTGCCATCTGTTCCTGACAGGAGGAAACTGCAATTGGACACCTTGTCTCAGTTGTCGTAGCCGATAACTTAGGCCGACGTGGTTGAAAGAAAAAGGCGCTGGAGCCCTGCAGAGTCTGGAAGAAAGCGCCTTGGAGAAGTGAAAACGGAAGTCGACTTCCTCCGCACAGCCGCTGTCTAAGTCTCTGTCCTTGGGCACAAACAAACTCTTCTCAAGGATGGCCCTAGCTCTGGCACTCTTCAGACCCCGAGACCAGGGCAGAGCCGCACTGGACTTCGGGGCTTTCCGAACGTCAGACACTTCATCCAAGATCGTGTCTTTGCCTTCACGGGGGGCGATGACTGGATCCATAAGCCCGTTAAGTTGCCTTATCAGGCTTAGGACCTGCCAGAAGGTATGTTCGGATTCCTGCTGTTCTCCTCCCCGCGGGCTGGCAGCTAAGTCTCCTGCCCCAGGGATCTCTTCCTGGGGTAAAACGTGGACATTCCCCCGGGTAGTCGTGGGTTCCTGGCGAATCCTTGAGGAGGATTTCGGGACGGTCTTGGAGTCCTTGGATTCCCTCCTGGGAGGGATACAGGATCCCAACAAAGAGATTCGAGGGGCCTTTTCCTCACGAGATGATTCTCCTCCATGAAGCGAAGTCTCCCCCCTTGGTGCCAAGGGGAAGACTACCGCCCCACTGGACTCACCTGAGGACGGAAAGGCCCCGTCCACGGGAGAAGGAGAAAACACTCGAGCAGGAGAAGGGGCCTTCGCGACCGACCTCTTGGGAACCAACTTCGCCCTGGGGGAAGTCACCACGAAGTCCACTCCTCTCTTTCTCTTCAGCGTAGGAGAGACAGCCGTTGGTTTGTTACCCTGGTCGGCGAGTGCTGGTTTCATAACCCTCACTAACGCCCGCGCCAGAGGACCAAACCAAGTCTGATGCTCCAAGGACACAGAGTCCGAAATCCTCGCTAAAGGGAAAGGGATCGGGCGATCCTTTGGAGTGGACCCCACAGTACCTGCCTGAAAAGAAGGTGGGGAAGAATGATGTACTAACCTCTCCTCAGTAGTATCCTTATCCTGCACTACCAACCTGTGTTTGGGTGGAAGCGATCCCGAGCGTTGTCTAGGAACACGCGTTCCTGCTGCTACCCCCGGCTGCGGAATTCGCCGTGAACGATGGTCGTGCGAGGGCGAATGGTCGCACGGGAGTGCGGGCGCGCAGGCGAATGGTCGCGCGGCGCGCAGGGCGAGCGGTCGCGCGGGCGCGCAGGCGAGTGGGCGCGAGGGTGGGCAGGTGAATGAGCGCGTGTCTGAGGCGGCGAAAGCAAGCGTTGGCGCGATGGCGAGGAAACGCGCTGCCGCGTGGTTGAGGAAGACCGCTGGCGATGTGGAACAACAGGAGATCGGTGGTGAGCTGGTGAGCGATGACGCGCAGGTAGGCGATGGCGACGCGTTGGCGAGCGATAGCGAGCTGCATGCGCCGGTGAGCGATCGCGCGATGGCGAGCTAGTAGCCGGCGAACCATGTCCCTTTAGAACCTCCGGCTGACGAGACGTTGGAGAACGTTGGCGCGCAGGCTGTAACACACACGGGCGGTCCGGAGATCGCTGACGCGTAGAACGCTGGTGAATAGGCGATACCAAAATCGCCTGAGCGCGCTGATGAGACAGGTGAACGCTGGCGAGCAGGTGAACGCTGGCGCTTAGGCGATCGTTGACGCGTGGGAGAACGCTGGCGAATAGGCGATACTAAAATAGCCTGTGCGCGCTGGCGAGCAGGTAATCACTGGCGCGTAGGTGATCGCTGGCGAGCAGGAGGTCGACGCGTGAGATCCTGTGAAGGAACAGGTGGCGCGGCACGTTCACGAGCAGGAATAGGAAGATCGCAGGCGCGTTGGCGAACATGTGCTTTTGACAAACGCCCTGAACGATGTTGCGTAGCCACAGGGTCAGAAGACTGATGGCGAGCAGGGAGCTCAGCAGGAACTGTAGGATGGTTAGAGACCGCAGGGCGGTGATCCTCAAATGAGTGCTGACGCTCAGAAGAGAGCTGATGAGCAGGAGAGCGCTGGCGAGGAGGGCGAACATCAGGAGAGCGCCGACGAGCAGGAGAGTCGCCGACGAGCAGGAGAGCGCCGACGAGCAGGAGAGCGCTGACGAACAGGAGAGCGTTGGCGAACAGGAGAGCGCTGATGAGCAGAAAAGCGCCTGTGCGCTAACACTGAGCAGGAGCAGGCCGGAAGACCGTGCCTGTCCGCCGGAAGACCGTTGTCCGTCGGAAGACCGTTGCCCGTCAGACTGCTGTCCATCTGCACCAGGGCGGATGAAGGAGTTGTAGGCTGCAAACGTAGATTCAAAAAGGCGCCTCTTAGCACCCTTATAGGGAGATGAGAGGCCCTTACGACGAGGCGGACGGTGAGCCTTTCGGCGAAGGAGGCCAACAGCAACAGCAGCAGAAGAATCCTCCGAAGAGGAGTCTCTATGAGTGTACTCTCTCGCGAACGAAAGAGAAACACTTCGTAGAAGAGACTGGTGAGCCAGTGACCTAAAAGGAGCAATCCTCCGAAGAGGGGCTCCTGCAGTTGCCCAGCCCCTTGAGCGAAACTGCAGGTGTGACCGCTCAGCACCAAGAGCATAGTCGCACGAAAAAAAGGCAAGAGAAAAACCCCCCAAAAGGGGAAAAACTCAAGCCTGGACAGGAAAAACTTCCCTCGGAAGGAAAGTTACCCACCCAAGGAGGCAAGCCTCCTGAGTTCTAAAATGAACTGGAGAGCTGTCAATCGTCACAGGAGTATTTCCAGTAGAAGGAGACACGCCCCTGACGAAAATCCAAAGGGGAGGCAGCAACAGCCGAATCCCCAGGCCTCCACAACACAGCTCAAACCGTAGTCATATTACAGAAACGAACAAGATCGGTAACTGTAAAAAAATAAAAACAAAAAACATTAGTACACATTCATTCCCCTGGGAAGGCTCCGAAGAGGAATCCCGAGGGAAAGGAAACTAGAATTACACAACAGGCACGTGCCCTCACAACCACTTACACTCACGGAAGGAGAGCTGTAACCAAAACAGAATTATAACAATTATAATTATGAAACTATGTAATTATGTAATTTAAAAAAGAATGAATACTAAAGCAAGAACGAAAACCCCGAAAGGAATCGTTCTACAAGCTGAAAAATTAACAACTACAATTAGATTCATAAACTAATTGAGGCAAAACGTACGGCGTAGCAACCCCCCCCCCAACACGGGAAGGAAGCTACAAGGGCGTAGTAACACGTAGTAAAAGGGTGAACGACCTCAAGAGAGAGAGAGAGAGAGAGAGAGAGAGAGAGAGAGAGAGAGAGAGAGAGAGAGAGAGAGACCGAAGTCAAACTCGATCGCAACCCATAAAATTACGCCGTGGTGGCCTAACTGCCGAGGACTCCACGGAGATATCGTACACTACACACACAACTCTGAAAAGGAAACATACTGATTTCTATACTCAAATATATATACAAACATGAAAACATGTTTACATATATATTGAGTAAAAGAAAAGTAAGCGATTAAGTAAAGACAAAACAAATAATGGCTGCCAAGCGAGGACCAAGACAGAGACGTCTGTCCCAGTCCGAGCCAAAAGTGAAAGTGAGCATTCACCTGTGTGTGAGGGGGGGGGGAGGGGTAGCTAGCTACCACTCCCCTACCCCCCCGCTAACTAGCGCGGGGGTAATACACCCTCGTTAAATTCTAATGGCTCGCTATTTCAGCTGCGCTAAAAGGTAAACCCAATGTAAATAGCGTGGTTTGTATTTTGGTTACGGAACAACTGACTTGTAGCTGCTCAGCCCCTTGAGCATAGCTACAGAAGCGACTGCTCAGCCAGAAGAGCATAGTCACATCAAGTTCCATGGGCCGGCCTTGCAACCGCTCAGCCCCTGAGCATGGTTACAAGAGAGGTCGCTCAGCACTAAGAGCATAACCGCCTAAGGACCAGGAAAACCCAGACACTGGTAATGGCGCCCCTAAGGGTCATGGGGTCAGCAAGCTGACCTGTAAGGAGCCATCCTCCAAAGAGGAGTCCTTATGAGTGGCCTCCCTCGCGAACGAGAGAGGTCACAAGACTGATCCTGCAGTTGCTCAGCCCTTGCACATAGCTACAGAAGCTACATAACCATTTTTAAATCTAAAGACAAAGGCAATTAGTTGAGATCTTAAGAGTCAACAAAATCACCCTATACAGTAACTGCTTTTCTATTTGAAAATCTTACTATTCTCGTGAAAGGCCAAATATTCCACTAAGCAATATCAATGGTTATCTATTCAATCATATAATAGCAAATATAGAAGACAACCAATCACAATATTACAAAAGTGGTTGAAAATGACCTCATATAAAAGAATAAGTCTCAACTTACTCTTGTTTGAGTTTGCAGAAGTACCACACCCAACGTCCTTAATTGGTTCCTATAAAGTGACTCAGAAGGTTCCTTATATAGGTCCTCAATTTACAAACTTAATTTGTTCCAAGAAGCTTTTTGTAAGTCGAATTGTTTGTAGGTAATTTTGATTTATTTTGGCCTAAGGTAGACCTAACTTGAATCCCATGCCTATGATTTTCAGCTGCAAAAGTCAACAAATAGTCAGGTTTCATCTGAAATAGATATCAGGTTATGACAAACGTCGTTGTGCTTACTGTATTAAATGATATAGTATTGTTTCATTACAGTATTTCTTTATCTTATCTTTGTGTTTGTATCTCTCAATGTTTGTAAATCGAAGGTTTGTAAGTTGAGGACCGTCTGTACATGTTCTGAACACGGACAAGTACTTAGAACCTGCTGTCATTTTATAAAAACAAGACATCTACATTATTAAGCTTCCATCTGAAGTACACTACTTAACTATCTTGACTTAGAGATTGATGTAATGTGAGATAAAACATAAGAGGGACATTACAGTATGTAACTCTGTGCTACTACTTCTTTCCCGTCAGGTGCTTTCACACTTTTCACACTTGTATAATTGTGAATGCACAATAAGTGGAAAGAGTACTATCAAGTTACATAAGACCATAGACTGGACAACAAAATCAGTTAATTGAAGAGTAAGACGAGACTTATCTTATTACATAAGTGAATTTTCAAATTCTAATTTCCATTTGGTTTTATGTAACTTTAAATAATATCAACATTTTCTCTCCAGCTGAAAATTCACAAATATTTTAAGTAATTTTTATTTTTCCTAACTATACAAACCTAAGTCCTTTTCATAAAGCTAGGGTTATCGTTTAACATTGAACGAGGTAGTTAGAACTACTGACAGGTGGCAAGGGAAAACTTCTCAGTCAGTCAGCTGGAGACACACTTTGAACCTTAGGCCTGGAACTTGTGAAGTATTTGAGAGAGGAAACAGGCGTTATGCCCATACCAACAGTAAACTGGCAGGACAGAGAGCCAATAATTCTGATGACCTCTGGATGCCTCCTGAGAAAAGATGAAGGAGGACTCAAACTTGGTATCATGGGCAGCTGGGTCTTGACCACAAACTCCGGAACAAGCGAAGGCGGCCTCCTTTAGTCCTTCAGATTGACTGGGAATATGCAAGATGTCAAAAGCTCATCAATTCACTTTGACAAAGCTATAGTGGCTGAAAGACAATGTACAGAGTCAGATGTTTGTCTGACACTCATCTTAAAAGGTTCATATGGGGCATGCACAAGAAACTTGAGAATACTAATCACATCCCACTCTGGGGACTGAGGTCCAGGGGTGGACAAGACTAGGCTACTTGAAGCTCTTCACAAGCATAGACAACTCCCATGAGGAGAATAGATCTAGCTCCTCAGTCAAGAGGACTTTGCTCAAAGCTGAGCAATAGCCTTCCCAAGCATGACTGAGAAGCGCTTCCTTAGCGAAAACAGGGACAAGGATAATTGCAATCTGTGCTAGAGCAGTAATGATGGGAGGAGTGTCCCTTCTACAACACCAATCACAGATAAGGTCCTCTTCCTTAGATAATAACTGCAGAGGCCAATTGTAGACCTTCACACATCTCCTGCACAGTCCCTTGCTAGAAGTCTTTGCCCGGAGGAGACACTGCACAGTCTCCAACCAAAAACGACTTCACAGATTGGAGGAAGTATTCACAGTTCTCTGGGGGAACTCGACTCAAAGTGCTAACAGATCAGGATCTCACTCATATTGTGGTAATCAGGGAGCCACCAGGGTACTCCTGACACCTGGGCATGATCAAAACTCTGTTGATCCACCACAATATCACGTTTAAAGAGGGAAAGGCGTAGAGTACAAGTGATCCCATTGGTGTAGGACACCTTGCTAATAGCTCTAAAGGAGACCATTGCCCAGATGTAAACCTAACTTGTCAATTCACAAGATTGCGCGAGACAGTTGCTCCTCATAACATATGCTATTACTGTAGCGTTGTCGCTCATCAACACTACTGAGTACCCTATTAAACTGCGTTGGAAAGTTATTGTGTTAGGAATGCTGCATTCATTTCCACAAGTTGATTTTGAGGTGCTTTTCTTCTGAGACCCATTTCCCTGAAGCACTCTTGGTGGGGTTTGTGTTGTCCAGCCTCCAGATAAGATTATCCCACAAATCTCACACCACTGGAGATCGCTAGCTAACGGCCAGTGACACCTCAGACACTAATGAAGAGATTGCTTGTGGAGCCACCTATGTTGAATAAGCTTCTCAAACGGGAACGGGAGCAACACCTCTCTGGTTATGTCAATGAGATTGTCTGGTGGAAAGACTATCATATCTATCTGCATGCCAAGGCACTTGATCCTCGGTTGAGGAGGGAGAGACTGCTTTTCAAAATTCATCGCAAACCCCAAATTGCGACAAAAGAGGGTAGTCGGTGTAACACCTCAAGCAACTGCCTTTTGGAAGAAGCCAGGATCAGACAGATGACAAAACTCCTCAAAAGCCATATCCCGTCCAAGAGCCACAAAATGAGACCAGAGTGACAACTTACGTAAGCAGTGCACAGTCGAAGCACAAAGCTTTGAATTGGTCTACTAATCTCCTGAGGATGAAGCAGAAGTTCTTCCTGTAAGACTGATGAACGGGTCTTTGAAAACAAGCGTCCTTCAGGTCCACCAAACGCACAAAGTCCTTCTCTCTTCTTTCTTTCTGCTCTGCTCCAGGTTGCCCGATGTGAAGACTAGCATCCGCACTCTCTGCACTTGGAAAAGGGGACTGTCGACTTACGAGTCCTCTTACCTTACTTCTTACCTCTACCAGCCCTCCTGAACTGCCAGATCAGGCACAGTAGGGTGGAGCACTGTCAACACTTTCCATAAGAGGAAGAAGCAAACGGAGGTCCTGATCCTATTTTGGAGGCAGACAGAGCTGCTTCAAAGACAATACTGAAGGTGTGGCAGATACCAAAAGTCTCGCTGCAGCCGTCTTCGAAGGGCCTGGGCCCATGACAATAACTGCAGAGTGGATGAAGGAGCCTTCTACCACTGTTGCCTATACAGTACATCCCTCCAAAGAAAAAGGACTTCTTCTTGGCCTCCCCATAGAGATTTCATTAATAATTCCATGAGTAATTCTTACACCATAGCCACTCCCTGAATTCATAGCTTTGTCAGCCTAATCTGCTTTACTGTCTAAATATTCTCTCCAGTCATTCTTGGCTTTTCTTTTGACCTCACTATCAATACTGGAATACTTAGCATGCTATACCTTGTAATTTTCATTACTTCCTCAAAAACTTTCAACAATTAATTTCTGTCTTTGTCTCTTTTTAATAACATCACAAGTATCATTTGATATCCATGGCTTTCTCCTTGTAACTACGACTCCCGAGACTTCACTACCAACTGACTGATATATGTTCTTAACATCACACCATTCTTCATTAATTGTCAGCTCTTAGTCTTTCAAAGGCTCTAAGACTGTAAATTGATTCCTACATTCAACTGTAAATGTTTCTGTGTGCTCCTCTTCTAGAAGCTTAGTTGTATCAAATCTAGGTATTCTATCTACCTTTCTGTTGGGTGCTTTCAGTTTTAATTTATAAGTGGCAATGACGTGTTGGTGATCACTACAAATATCTGCACCTCTATAGCTTCCTACATTTCTCAGAGTCCTCCTTTTCTCTTTATTAATGGCTATGTGATCTATTTGATTTTTGTAATTGACACATGGCTGGTGAAGTCCATGTATATTTGTGGATGTCCTTGTGCTGGAAAAGAATACCTCCAATGACAAGATCTACATTCTATTACTATTATTACTAGCTATGCTACAACCTTAGTTGGAAAAGCAGAATGCTTTAAGTCCAAGGGCTCCAACAGGAAAAATAGCCCAGTGAGGAAAAGAAATAAGGAAATAAATAAAACTAAAAGAGAAGTAACAAACAATTAAAATATGACAAATTCATAGATAATTTGTATTTTTCCTAACTATACAAACCTTAGCTATTTATTAGGGGTTATACTTTCAGCGGAGCTGAAACGACGAGCCATTAAAATTTAGCGAGGGTTAACTACCCACACCGCTAGTTAGCGGGGGTAGGGGGTGGTAGCTTGCTACCACTCCCGTTCACACACCTGTGATTTAGTCACTTTGCTTGGAGGTAGGACTTCAAGGGGGATAGGGATGGCGGGCAAGTTTGTATAGATAGCTAAGGTTTGTAAAGTTAGGAAAAATACAAATTATCTACGAATTTGTCATTTGTTCCGTAACTGGAATACAAACCACGCTATTTATTAGGGGTGACTCATCCATTAGGAAGCGTGGACGTCCCTGCCAATCTGGCTTTTGGCTTTCCCCTGTGGCTCCTTATCTGAGTATGTTAGTACTAAAAAATAAGGAGTCCCTGCCCTCGCTAAACCTTGCTACGCAAGGTACGCGGCCTATGCAAGCTGTGTGTTGAGACGTGCAGAAGTGTGACTGTCTAGGTAAAGTTATTCCGAGTCTATGTAGGAAAAACCTGATGTAACCAAGACTTCCCAATACCACCTCGCCAGGGTATGGGGACGCAACAGTATTAGCTTAATACTAGGTACACAAGGGAGCATGGTTTACCTGCAGTGGTTTGAGGTCAGCTTATGCAGAGAACCCAGGATGCTGCTTCCCCCACGAGAGGGTAGGATGGAGAAAAGAATAAGAGCCAGTCAAATCTTTTCATTCACGTAGACTAAAACCGGGTAACAGCGCCCTCAACCTTCTGCTACTTGTCCAATAGGGAGCTTGAGGTATACAACCAGCTGTTGTGCAGCCACCACCGGACCCGATAGAGATCGTATCGAGTTCCTGTGGGTCACGTCTTGCAGGAGAAAGGTTGTGAAAGTCACCTGGAGCATTCACATCCTTTCTTGTAAAACCTGCGTCACAGAGTAATCTGTTAAGAAGGACCAGGGGCATAGTTATGCCCCTGACACTGTGAGTTGACATGTCGGGATGATGTTTCGGTGATCCTCCTCTAGTCTCTTCCAGTGCTGACAAGAGAAGGGACCCGGGCAGGCTGATGCCGTTTTCTTTAGGTAAAGTCTCATACCCTACCCTGGGTACAGTAACGGATGATCTGGATCGTCCGTTACCTAGTTGAGACTTTTGTAGGATCCGTCACCTCTGGAGACTGTGTCTGGCGACATACTCAGGAACGAAACTGAACATTGTCTTTCGCCTTTCCCAATAATGGGCGATGTCGAAAGAGAGACCATGAAGTTCCTTGACTCGTATGGTTGCTGTCCGAGTGTGTAGGAACATTGTGTTCTTAAATCAGGAGAAAATTTGTTGCCTGGTGAAGGGGAACATAAGGAAGTCCCTTTAGGGATCGGAGATTTGAACCATGTTACGAGAGGAAGGTCTCAATTCTGACTGGGGAAAGGCAAGTTGTAAGTCCGTATGAGTTAGGAAAAGTCTACCGATGAGAGGGTGTCCCTTTCTTTCAGTTTGAAGGTGAAGGATCAAGATTGAGTGATCATCTTTACCTGTCAGAACTGAATAGGGGGTCTTTTCCTCTTGTATATACTCGAGGATTCCGCTATTGCTGGAATCGAGGTATCGAGTGGAGAGACACACTTTCACATGACGCCAACCACACAAGACATTATACTGCCTGGTAGACTGATGCTGAGAAATTCCTCGGATATCTAGACAACCTTTTCGCAAAGAAGTATTGGGTAGTCTTCAGGCGTACAATCATAGCAAAGCTATAGCTTGTGGTAGGTGTCGAAGTGCGTTGTCTGTGATGTGGAGAGGATTCTCTTGGAGAGACTATCAAGAGCTGCAAAAGGTTTGGAGATCTTTCCGCATAATGCCATAGCGGAGCTAGGAGAGTCCTTGAGAGGTTGACCAATGTTCTAGCCTTCTTGAGTGCCCTTCTCTAGATAAAACAAGGACGAGACGTAAACGTCATTGTTGTACCCACCGTTGTTGCCAGAGAGCCTTGGGGTCTAGGGCTGGTGAGCAACGGCAGCTTGAGATTCAGGAGCGTTGCGAACAGACCCCTAGTTGGAGGACCTCGTAAAGTCGGGACTTTGTTGGCTACATGGTGATCCTAAGTCCATTCGGTATACCTTATCTGAGATGCTGTGCACAGATTGTCGGCAAGCACGTTCTTCCAGTTTGGAATGAAGCGGGCTGATAGTGGTAACGAACGGACTTTGGCCCATCTTAGTGTTTATACTATTAGATGAGAAGAGGCTACGAGCAAGTTTCTTCTTGCTTGTCGATGTCTCTATGTGGTGTGTGGTGTGTCGTCCATCACATCACTGAGTGGTCTGTTAGGAACCGATAAGGCTGCTGAAGGACCGGAAAGTTGGCCATCATCTCTTAAGAGATTTAAGTGAAGGTACTTTCGGGCTCTGTTCAGAGGGCTGAGGTTGTGTGGTGCAGCACTATGGTCCCTCCTTTCCTCCTTTTCCCGACTCAAGTCTCTTGGAATGGAAGTCGTTCTCGTTTCGAGAAGGTTTTGTGGAGATTGGTGTCTAGAATCATTCCCAGATACACCAGTCTCATGGGAGGGAAGTAGGGAAGACTTCCGTAGGTTTACCCTGATCACTGGATCTTGGTAAAAAGACTTCAGAAGTTCCAATATTAATGCAAGGTTGCCACTGAGTCTGCTATGGTCAGTCAGTCGTCCCGCGAGAGAGGAGACAGAAGCCGATCCTGTGAGACCAGGATGGGTGTAGTGGAAAGACCGAAGCACAGTGCCCTGAATGGGTGTTTCTTGTTTGTCTAGACTGAATCTTCCAACCTTCCTAGATGGATGGTTTGGACCTGGGAGTAAGTGTCCTTTAGGTCCAGTGTGCAAAAGAAAACCTGAGGTCTTAGCCCTTGTTCGAAATCCGACATGGTGTGGACATTGACCCAAAGGGACAGCTCCTTGCTGATCCTTTTGCATGGAAGACTGTCGACGCTGGAGTGTTGACTCGTGTCGTAAAGGATCAGGCGCGATACCCAGTGTAAGAATTCTTCTCAGAGAATTTCTTTAACTAACAGAAGGAAGGCAACGTTTATAAAGCCTTACCACGCGCCCTGATGGGATTGATGCTATTCCTTAGAATAGAATCAATCTGGCGAATGTTAATCAACGGTTAACCGTTGAGTATCGTGGTTACTGTGCAGTTGGAGAGTGCTCGCAAGTAGTTCACTGTCGACAAGCCGTTGATAACGGTTGTCGAATGTTTGCCGATCACTTTAATGTGATGGCGAACGGCCAGTAGCGAGAAGTATGTTGTATACCTTCTGATCTAGGAAACTACAGGAAGAGGTTGACTAGTAAGTTCGAGTCACAAACTGCTGGCGAATTGCCGATGACCGATGAATCGGAGGTCTGTGAGCCGATGGTGAGTTCGAGATCAGCAAGCTGATTATGGTCCCCCCCCCCCCCCCGGGTTGGTCAGAGATGAGCAAGCTGAAGATGGGCTGGTCAGAGACCAGCGAGCTGAGTTCAATGATTGAAGAAAGATGAGCTGCCCATCAGTGATCTAGTGATCAGTAAGCTGATGACTGGTTATTGACTAGCAATCAGTGATTGGAAACACTAGCAATTGGAGATTGTAAGTCATTGGAGGGACTAGAGGTCAAAGATCAGCATTGAGCTAGCAATTGGCGATCTGGTGATCGGCGAACTAGCGATCAGTAAACTGTGAACTAGCCATCAGCAAACAGTGATCTAGAGATCAGTCTGTTGATGCTTTCCTGTTTGCTGACGGTGGTCTGTCAAGGAAAAGGAAACTTCAGAAGAAACAGGGACCAAGGATTCCCTGATTCAATTGCCATTGTAGGATGGAATCTTCGGGATCTTGAATCCTTCTGTGAAGCCTTATTCCTCTTTTCCCGGTGGCAATGCTTATGTGTTTGCGGGGAGGATTGGGGCAATGGTGACCTGTCCAAAAAGTTTTATTCCTTTTTACTGACTATTGCGCGAGTGTGTAGGAGAGTACTGGAGCGATGGTACACAGGATGATGCTGGTGCTTAATATATGCCTGGTGCATAGGATTTGCAAGCCTTGACTCTTCGGCAAGAGCTGGCGCATTGGATCCGGGACTGTAACTGCGCAGGAGGGCGCAGGAAAGTGAGGAAGAGCGCTGACGCGCAGTAAGGCACTGTGTAGTTTTGTGCATTCTCCATAGAATGCGCCGAAGTGTGTGACTGGTTGCGCAAGGGCGGGTGCATTAGCGCGTGTGAGAGTACTATGTGGAGACTGTTGGCACGCGCGTGCGGAGGGACATTGGCGCCCGCGTGCAGAAGACCGTCGGCGTGCGCGCACTCAAGATTATTGGAGCGCACGCACGCGAAGGCCGTTGACGGGCGTGCGTGGTAGACTGTTGGTGAGCTCACGCGCGCGGAAGACTGTTGGTGCCCGTGCAGGAGACCATCGGCGCCCGTGCGCGGAAGAAAGTTGGCGCGCCCGTGCGCGGGAGACTCTAGGCACCCGCGCGCGGAAGAAAGTCGGCCCGTGCACACGAAACTGTTGCCAAGCGCGCGTGGAAGACTATTTGCGCGCGCGCAAGAGCATTGGCGCTCGCGCGGAAAATCATTGGCACACGCGCGATAGACCATTGGCGCCCGCGGGCGGAAGATCATCGGTGCGCGGGCGGAAGATCATCGGTGCGCGGGCGGAAGATCATCGGTGCGCGGGCGGAAGATCATCGGCGCTATAGAGCGTGGGAGACCATCGGTGCCCGCGCGTAAGAACAATGGCGCTCGCGCGAGCGGAAAATCATCGCAAAAAATAGTCACGCGTGTGCGAAAAATCATCGGGGCGGGCGTGGAAGATCGTCAGCGCGCACGCGGAAAATCATCGGAGGTGCGCGCAGGAGACCCTCACCGCCTGACTATTGGCGTGTGCGCGCACATCACTATTGGCGCGCGCGGGGGAGACCATCGGCACCCGCGCGCGAGGCGAAGGTAGCGCTAGTAGGTTGGCAGGACAGCTGGTAGGACGACCAGTGGCAGGACAATCAGGAACTGGGATGTGCCCTTTAAAAAGGGCGAGCATCCACCGATGGGGACCTTAAATAGGACCGAAGTCCAAAGGACTACGTTGCAGCACAAGGTTGCGCTGGTAGATCGGTAGGTCAACTGGCAGGACGATCAAAGGGCGCTGCGCTGATAGGTCTGCTTGGTCCTCCGAAGAGGTGTCTCTATGAGTGGCCTCTCTCGCAAACGAGGGAGGTGAATACTTCGTAGAAGAGAATTGAAGACACCCATGAACGCCGGTGGGTCAGCAAGCTGACCTTTAACAGTAGCGATCCTCTGAAGAGGAGTCTCTATGAGTGGCCTCTCTCGTGAACGAGGGAGGTGAACACTTCGTTGAAGAGACTTGCCAAGACTGTGCTCCGGCCCTGAAGGAAGAGAAACTCAGCAAGGGGGGAGAGAAGTCTGGGCGAAGGCAGCAACAGCAGTCGGAGACGATGAATTTATTAAGATGCGGGAAGTTCTCCCTCTGAAGGGAGAAACAACCTCACACCTGGGGAGGAAACTTCCCTCGGAAGGGAAGTTGTCCAACCCCTGGAGGCGAAACTCCTTTATCGTTCTAAGATGATCTGAAGTGCTGGTCATGTTGTCATGGGAGTACTTCTAAGAGAAGTGAGGACGCCCATGATGACGTCCTCTGAGGGACAGCAGTGACAGCAGATTCCCCAGGCATGAACAGAACAATGCTTCGTTGGCACTCTTAGTCAAACAAAGAGAAACTGCATAGTTAACTGGGAAAAAAAATAAAATTAATTATTTAACAGAAATTCCCTAGGGAGGAACCCCGAGGGAACAACATGAAATAAGTATTGCGCTGACAATAAAATGAATTATTTAACAAATTCCCCAGGGAGAACTCCGAAGAGGAACCCCGAGGGAACAACATAAAAAATAAATTTTGCGCCCTTCCTTCCCCAGTCGACATCCACGGGAGAAGGGAGGGGGAGCGGAGAAACTGTAATAAAAACAGAATTATAAATATTTAAATCAGCTAAGAAAAATCACTAATAGTGAGAACTACTGATCCTCTGAAGGGAAGTGTTCCCCACGGAGAAAAGCTGAAAAGTTAAAATATCAAAAATTTTAAGTAATTTTTATTTTTCCTAACATACTTACCGAGAACTACTTTCTTTGGAGTCACTTGTGATCTCTCTTTCTCGACCAAGGTTTTTCGCGCCGTTACCCCCTTACTCCGTTCTCTACATAGGCCTACCCCCGCCGCCAAGGAATGCGCCCCGAGGGCAGGATTAGGGCAGGTCACTGCTTCTCTGGGTCATTCTCCTCATTAAGTTCGTCGTATAGCCCAACCTGGCAATGGAAGGATGGCACTCGGGGACGGAAGGGAGGGCCATTACCCGAAAGTAGTTCTCGGTAAGTATGTTAGGAAAAATAAAAATTACTTAAAATTTTTGATTTGTTCCAACACAAAATACTTACCGAGAACTACTTTCTTTGGAGACTTATACTTTAGGAGGCGGGAGTGCTATTCTGACACTTGACTAGGCACGTAGGGCCTCGAGGGCTATGGAATGCGGGGGCCTATCAGAGTGCGGGAGTGAGGGTAACTGCGCAACCTTACGCTATTATCTAAGACTTACCTCTTAAAAAATTCTTCTGACGATTTCCTCCGGGTGTAGTCGCGAAGAATGTGTTCATCGTTGGGGACAGCCTCTGGCCTTACTGCTACACAGCTTGGAGGGCGGCAATGACTGTCCCAATGGAGAACCCGTCCAAGGATTTCCTTGAATAATCCTTGAGGTAGTGGGCAGTAAAGGTTGACTGGTGCGACCAAGTGCCTGCCTGTAGGATCTGCCCCACCGCCATGTTTCTCTCAAAGGCCAAGGAGGTGCTCAGACTCCTGATGTCATGGGGCCGGGGAGTGCCTGGCACTGCCATTTTATCCTCTTCATAGGTTCTAGCGATGACTTGTCTCAGCCAGAAGGAAATGGTGTTCTTGGAAACTTGCTTCCTATTAACACCTGTGGAAACGAAGAGGTTTTTGATATCTAGTCAGAGATGAGCTGTCCTTTCCAGGTATTTCCTGAGCGTCCGTATTGGGCATAACTTCAAATCCTCCGTAATGCCCGTCTTGGGAATGGCAGGAATTGAGAAACCTTCAAACCTCGGGTCCCAGACTGCTGGGTTCTGAGTCTTAGCCACAAAGGAGGGCACGAACCTGAAGGATATTTCCTTCCACCCTTTGGAGTGCGAAACGTCGTAAGACAGACCATGGATCTCGCCCACTCTCTTAGCCGAAGCTAAGGCTAGCAAGAAGACGGTCTTGAGGGTGAGATCCTTGTCTCCGATATCTTTCAGGGGTTCAAAGGGGGAACGACTTAGCATCTTCAAGACCTTGGCTAAGTCCCACCTGGGCACTCTCCTAGCTTGAGGGGGGCAGGATTGCTCGAAACTCCTGATCAGCATCGCTATGTGTCTCGAGGTCCCCAGGTCGATGCCCTTCAGGAGGAAGACTTGGCCTAAGGCGGCTCGAACTCCTTTAATGGCTGGAATTGACATTCCCACTTTATCTCTAAGATACACCAGAAACTCCGCTATGTCCGGGACCGAAGCTTTAAGAGGTCTAATGTGTTTCTCCGAGCACCACTTCGTGAAGGAGGCCCACTTCGCCTGGTATACCGTGGTCGAGGATCTCCTCAGGTATAGGGACCTTCTCTTAGCTATGGTGGCGGAGTACCCCTCCTTCTTCAAGAGCCGCTCGATAGTCTCCAGGCGTGAAGGCGAAGAGAGAGAGGGTTGTCGTGGAGCCTGAAGAAGTGCGGTTGGTGCAGGAGGTCTGACCTGGCGGGCAGAGGCCAAGGTGGTTGGCTCGCTAGGTCCTTTAGGTCCGCGAACCCCACTCTCTCCGGCCACCAGGGCGCTACCAAAGTCATCTTCAGGTTTCGGGCGGCCCTTACTCTGTTGAGCACCTGTCTTATCAACGTGAAGGGGGGGAAAGCGTACACATCCAGGTTGTCCCACTTGTGCTGGAAGGCGTCTTCTAGGGCTGCATTTTGGTCTGGGACCGGGGAGCAATAGACCGGTAGTTGGGCGTTGAGCTTTGTTGCAAAGAGGTCCATCACCGGGGAGCCCCAGCGTTGAATGATGAGTCTGGCTACTTCTGGGTGTAGAGACCACTCTGTCCCCACTATTTGACCCATTCTGCTGAGGCCGTCGGCCAGAACGTTTTTCTTCCCGGGGATGAACCTTGCCAGCAGCACCACTTGCTGTTCGTCTGCCCAATTTAGGATGTCTATGGCGAGGTCGCACAGTTCCTTCGATCTCATGCCCCCTTGCTTCTTTATGTAGGCCACTACCGTGGCGTTGTCGCACATTAACGTCACGGTGTTTCCCTTTAGACGACTTGCAAAGTGGAGACATGCCTTCTGGACTGCTCTTAGTTCTAGGACATTGATGTGTAGACGCTTTTCGCTTTCCGACCAGGTACCCCGTGCTGTCTCTTCCAGAAGGTGGGCCCCCCACCCTTGGTTGGAGGCGTCTGTGAACAGGAGGTACTCGGGGGGACTGGACCCGAGGGGCATCCCCTTGAGGGAGTTCGACTGGCAGTGCCACCATTCCAGGGAGGTTCTCGTGTCCGGAAGGACTGGAATTAACGCTTTCCGCGAGTCCGTCTGGGACCAGAGGCTCTTGAGGTTCCATTGAATGGGTCTGAGCCTCATCCTCCCTTGGGGAACCAGTTTCTCCAATGAGACCAGGTGACCTATCAGTCTCTTCCAATCTCCCGCCCTCCTGGAATGTTCTGACAGGAACGGTTGAATGATGTGTTTGAGGTTCCGTATCCTGTCCTTCGAGGGGAAAACCTTCCCCTGCACGGTATCCAACGTCATCCCCAAGTAGCCCATTCTGTTGGATGGGGTTAAGTTCGACTTCTTCAGATTGATTACGATTCCCAGATTCCTGCAAAACTGGAGAGGTTTCTCCCTTGTTCCTCCAAGAGGGCCCTTGAGGTTTAAAGGAGCAACCAGTCGTCCAGGTATCTGATGAGACGGATACCTCGTTCGTGAGCCCACACTGAGACTGTCGCGAAGACCCTCGTGAACACTTGAGGGGCCGTCGACAGACCGAAGCAAAGGGTCTTGAACTGCAGGATCTGGGGACCCCATTTCACCCGGAGGAACTTCCGACTCGACGGGTGGACAGGGATCTGGAAGTATGCGTCCTTGAGGTCGACAGTCATCATATAATCTTTCTCCCTCAAGGACAGCAGGACGGATTTTGGGGTGTCCATCTTGAAGTCCGTCTTCTTGACGAACTTGTTGAGGGCCGACAGGTCTATCACGGGTCTCCACCCCCCCGTTGCTTTCTCTACCAGAAACAGGCGGCTGTAGAAGCCTGGGCCTGGGAGAAGGACCTCTTCCATGGCACCCTTCTCCAACATGGAGGAAATCTCCTCTTGAAGGGCGGCCCTTTTCATCGGGTCCCTGGGGGCCAACCATTCTGTCTGGCTGGCTGAAATAAGAGGGGGTGGATCCGCTAGGAAGGGAAGCCTGTAGCCCTCCTTCAGGACGGACACCGTCCAAGGATCCGCTCCTTGTGCCTTCCATGCTTGCCAATGTGGTCTGAGGCATCCCCCAACTCGAGGCTTGGGCGGGAGTAGGGGGCCTCTCCCTCTACCTTCTCCTAGAGGGGCGGCCTGATCTGCCTCTCCTAGAGGAGGAGTAACCCGACCTGAAGGAGCTGGAAGAAGCTGGTGCTCCTCTGCGGGAGGGTTGAGGAGTTGTTGCCCAGGAGGAAGAGGGGGCGTCCCTCCTTGAAGTGCTGGGGGCGGCCTGAGATGTCACGGCGCTATCTGAGGCGGCCCTCCTGTAGGGAGGCCTTTTAGACGACGCAGGTCTGGGGACGTTGGCCTCCTTCTTCTTAGACACTTTCTCCGTCAGGTTCTCCAGTTCTTTTAATGGGAATAGTGACTCACCCCACAAGGGAAGGCTACGCACGGCTCGGGCCTCTCTGTCCGGAATCCTCCTAGATACCTTAGCTAGGACCGTGTCTCGTTTCCGGAGGACCCAGTTGGCTGTAAGGGCGAGCGCCTGGTACGAGAGAAACTTAAGTGTTTTCCCCCGGAGGTGAGAAGGTCCGTCAGGAGGCTTTGCTGTTCAGGATCTTCGGGGTCGACGGAGGCTTGTACGTTTACTAATGTGGAGGCCCACCAGTCCAGCCATGAGGAGACGTTAACTAGGTCCCGCAACATCTCCTCCATCATGGCGGCTTCCGTAGGAGAGAAGCAAGCTGGGGCTGAAGAGGCTCTTTCGTCTGAGCCGCCTTGCCCTAGGACGTCCAAGGCCGGGTCCACTCTACAGGGGCCTGGGCGACGCCCTTCCGGAATGTATACTTTACCCTGCAATTTGAGGCCCTGGAGCAGTTTCGAGGCACTCTGGGACTTGGGAGCCTCTGCATTGCTGGCCACCAAGTCGTCTATGTACTCCTGCCCTAGTACCAGGTCTGGGGCAAGAGGAAGGGCCAGGGAAGACCTCGGAAGGGCGGCGTGATGAGTAATCCTCAGGAGGCTTGACCTCCAGGAATCACCCTTCGGAGCCGAGGGTTCCGTAATCCCATGGTGCCTAATGATGAGGCCCACCACTCTTCTATATGCGGAGTCCTCTGACGGGGAAGCTTCTCCTCCGTCAGCCGAGGCCTCGGCCTGGAGTGGAGGCGCTGGGTTGCTGGCTCGGCAGACCGGTCGTCCAGCCCTTGGGTCCAGGGGGGCCGTCCTGTAACGGTAGTGAGCTCCATAAGAGGGTGGATCCCGCTGCAAGGTGGGTACCGCCGGCTCAAGGAGGGCCCTCGGTTGCCCTAAGACTCTGGAAGCGGAGGTCACGGTCCCGGTGGGCTGACCCGACAACGGGAACCGTTCTTTCCTACTCGATGGCCGCACCAGCTGGGCTGGTACGGCCAGGCTGCCTGCTAAGAAGCGCGTTTCCCCCCGCTGGGCGGGGTGAACCGGAGGCCTCGAGGACTTATGCCTCTATGAGAGGTCTTTCCTGCGTGCCAGATCGCGCGGTTCTAGGCTGTGCATAGAGAGCGGCAGCCTAGACGCACGTTCGCTGGACCGAAGGTCTGGTGAATGAAGCATCTTGGACTCTCCTGAAGGTACGTAGACCCAGGCGCCTCCGGGAGAAACATTTCTCCTATACTTACGAGATTGGGAGCGGGAGCGCTTCTTGCTAGCCCGCGACCTTGACCTAGAGCGGGAATGTTCGCTCTCGGACAGCTCCCTTCTCCTGCGACGCTTCAGCCTGACTTCCTCCTCGGAAGATGAGTCTACTTCCGACGAGTCCGACGACGCCACGTTTCTCGCGTAGCGGCTGTTCACGTGATCCGCGGGGGATTTTCCCCGACGCTGGGTGCCCGAGATCGAGGGCTGGAGAAAGTCCTCGGGAACCGCCGTGGAGATCGTCGGCACAGAGTCCAACCGTTCCATGCTAGGGGGCCAGGGGTCCAGGGTCACGTCCATTCTCAGCGGTGACCTCCCTGGCGTCTTTGGTAGCTTCCTCTAGTTTGGCTGTCCCCTGGCGGGGGAGAGCCCGACGCACCGGCCCACGAGGGCGGCGGGGACTCTGAGACTACAACACTGCCCCATAAGGGGTCTTCAGAGGACGCGTGGCCCCCCATCACAAGGCCTGACTCACCCGAAGCACTACCGGGCCCTTCGTTAGTCCTAGAGGGGCCCGCCCTTGGTTCTTCCCTCGCACTGGATTCCCTGGGAAGAACGGCTTGACCTTCTACAACACTAGAGGCTTCTTGTCCTCTCCTCTGCGAAGGAGACGGAGAAGCCGAGGCTTCGTCGGACCGATCACTGGCCGACGGTAACGAAGATACGACACTAATCTTCCTGGGGGAACGCTTCGAAGATTTCTTCTTTTTAGTACCGTAGCGTACCCACTGAATATCATCCCAACTTACGCACTCCGGACACGTGTCCGCGGAGGAGCAAACTTTCCCCCTACACGTGGAACAAAGGGAGTGAGGATCTACCTCTGGCTTTGAGAGGAAAGCCCCACACGACTTTCCGGCTCTAGGCCCAGGGCAACGGCGAACGTGATCCATCGTTCGCACACGAATGGCACAACACTAAGTGAGCTATAAGTACACTGGGGATACACACAGGGTGAACGCACGGTAACACTTGAGAATAACGCACTGCGAAAAAACACAAGTACCCACGCTGGAAACAGGTGGAACACTAACGCGCACAAAGGATCGAGAGAGACGAGAGTGAGCTGTGAACAGCTCACGACCAAGGAACTTAATGAGGAGAATGACCCAGAGAGGCAGTGACCTGCCCTAATCCTGCCCTCGGGGTGCATTCCTTGGCGGCGGGGGTAGGCCTATGTAGAGAACGGAGTAGGGGGGTAACGGCGCGAAAAACCTTGGTCGAGAAAGAGAGATCACAAGTGACTCCAAAGAAAGTAGTTCTCGGTAAGTATTTTGTGTTGGAACAAACAATATTAATTTCACTTAAAAATAATTGAGACAAACAATCGGAAGAACAACCTAACCCGCGCACGGGAAAGGAGTTTCCCCAATAGTACGCTGTTGTTGTAAAGGTGAACGACCTCGAGAAGAGAAAGGCCGTAGTCAAACTTTGAGAGGACACATTCCCTTAGCTCAAAAATCCATGTTTTCCGTAGGAAAAAAGGAAAGGCGAAGACATAGTTGAATGAAGAGAGTCCAGGCGATGACAATTCCCCTGCAGCGACCGAATTAACGGATATATGCCGACAGGAAGACTGATGGACCAGAGAGGGAGAGGTCGTTCCCCACGAAGTGGAACTGTGCTGGCCTTGCTACTACGCAAGTGTCGTTGTCGTATATGTATCACACACAGCACAAACACTGAGAAGGAAACTTAACACATTTCTATACACATATATATATACATAAACATTAAGAATGTTTTCCTATATATACAAGTATAAGAAAAGTAAGTTAAAAGACAAAAATTAATGGCAGTCCAGAATAGGCGAGGAGGGAGAGAGGGAACAACCGCTCTCGATCCGAGACAAAAGTAAAGTGACTAAATCACAGGTGTGTGAACGGGAGTGGTAGCAAGCTACCCGCCCCCCTACCCCCGCTAACTAGCGGTGTGGGTAGTTAACCCTCGCTGAATTTTAATGGCTCGCCATTTCAGCTCCGCCAAAAGTATAACCCCTAATAAATAGCATGGTTTGTATTCCAATTACGGAACAAAAAATCTTTTAAGAGGAGTAAAAAGACGAAGTGCTGACAACAGGTGTGAACTTTATCCTGTACTGCTTAGAGCTGGCTATGTTCTTCGTACGTACCATCCTTGCGTACTTGGAGAGAGATCACCAAAGACTAACTGCTACTTTGCTCAGATGTCTTATTCTTTGGGGGAAGTAGCAGTGTTCGGTTTAAGGGTACAGTACTTCCTTAGGTATGAGACCGGATATAACAGAGGTATGCACTGCTTCCTTCTCTCTACTGGGAACGATATGAAAGATCGTCCAGGAAGAGGAAAGAACACTTTCTGTACCACACACTCTCTCCCGTAGGGATGGAAACGTCAGGAGTCACAAGTACGCGTCTCCTATAGACAAGTCATTCTGGATGTTCTCAGAGAAGTCTTCCTTGGTAGGATCTAGAGGAAGAATATCCTATGTGACTGGTGATCTGGCACACGCGTAGGGTTCTTTCTCTTGGGGCACGGCATGTAGGATCTATCGGATGGTACACTCTGAAACGTACTGTAGGAATCCTGTGCAATGTAATCAAGTGAACTCTGGAGTATCTGTCCATACTAGAAGGCGAAGGTACGTTCTCAGAAGGAAGCTTGTGGATGCACACACAGGAGTCCTCTGCATTGAGTTGTAGATTTCTTGGTCTCCAGTGAAGGGAGTCGAGGGAACTCCTACAGCAGCACAGCTTCTCCCACAGTAGAAGTCTTGTGTACTGCACTTGCACATCAATGTCTAAGGCTTGCCAACCTTCTTAGGAATATGTAGTCACTGCCATCACTCGGCCACACAAGTGAGGGAATAAATAGCAAAGAGGAATGCTGTCTAACAGAAACAAGAATGTGGATATTGGCAGGTTTGAACAGACACCTGTCACACAGTTATCAGGAAACCACTACAAATCCCTCATTCCTTCCAAACATTCCTCTCCCACGATGATCTGCCAACACAATTATCAAAGAAGCTCACCTGTACTCTAAAGCAGCTGAAAACAAAGTGAGGACTCAGTGGCCAGTCAGATGTGAGGGTCTTCCCCACTACCTAGCGATAACTACCTCCACCTCAGTGAAGTTCAAACAGCTGTGACATCCACCTTCTCTGAAAGCATACTTCTGTTGGAGTACGAGGTTTGTATTTGTGTAGGAACAAACAAACACTCTTCATGCTTAACATGAGATGGAAACATGAGCTCTAGAAAGTGTAAGGTTTGAATACAGTCACAAGAAGACCTGGTGATACTCACACACTGACGCTGGCCAGAGTAAGGACAGGACACGGCATGACTTGAGAAGCATCTTTTAAGTACTCAGACTTTATAAGGTTCATGATGGCAAGATGTCTTGACTTGGGGTCGTCCTCCACGTGACATGTCGAGGTTCAGGTAGGGCAGACTGGGCTGCTAGGTGATCTGAGGTCATTGGCAGCTGCCTCTGTGGTCTGTCATGGCTGGATTTGTCTGTGTTCTCAATAAACATTTTAGTGTGTCTGTGGCGAATAAAAATACCAATAATTAAAATGTAACAGTAAAAAGGATATACTGGTTCAATGGGATTTATGAATTTGGACCAGATGGCCCAACACAGGGCCCAGGGAGGCTATTCAGCACCTGCAGCATGAAGGGAATGTTGTGAGGATGGATAGCAAGAAAGAAGAAAAGAGGAGGGAACACAGAGGTATAGTAGAAGGAAGAGAAGTGACCTTTAAGTAATGAATACAGCAGACATATTGTTATATACAGTATACTGTAGTGGGCTGAAAACATTGTTTATTAAAGGGAAAATACAATAGAAAATACAGCACCATAATATAGAAATAATGAAAAGCAAAACATTGGCTTTATTAAATAAAAAATATAACAGAAAATATCACAAATTCTAAAAGTAATTTGTATTTTTCCTGACGACACAAACCTGAGTCCTTTGATAGAGTCTGCTCTCAGCTCAGCTGGAACTGGGGCTGTTAAAATTCATAACAAGGTACTTACTGGAGGATGGCCAGGAAGCCCCCACCCCTCCCAGTATTATTATTATTACTTGCTAAGCTACAACCCTAGTTGGAAAAGCAGGATGCTGTAAGCCCCAGGGCTCCAACAGGGAAAATAACCTGCTTTTCCAACTTAGATAGTAACAATAATGATAATGATAAGAATAATAATAATTCAATTAAGATATCAAGTAACTTTTATGGTAAATATGATTTAATTGAAGTAGTTTTGGACCAAAGGAAATAAACTAAGAAGCTTTCTATTCTAGCAATTCCATTATTCAAAATGAGCAAAAATTCACAGAAAACAAGTCTGTACAGCAAGCTTCTTGAGAGACTCAAATACCCAGATGGAAAAAACAAGAGGAAGAAATAAGAAATAAAAATAAATATACCAAACAAATTAACTTCTGCTACAATGTAAATTCAGGGACTGTATAGGATAAATAAAATATGGTCCATCTTGAAGTATTATCAAGACTTTTCTTCTTCAAGCTGTGAGCCTCAAAATCAAAAGTAATGCCACAGAGATCATTATATAACTTTAAAGGAAATCAAGTATTTTTGGTACCTATACACCAAAAAGTCTGAAGGCATCAAGGAGATATCCCGATTTAATTAGATCCTACCACGGAAGAATGGCAGGCATAGTAGAGTGTCACGACAGATGGTGTAGGCATGTGGTGAGGATGGATGGTGAGGAGGGATGGAGAAGGGCTTGGAAGGAACCTCTTAAAGGGGAGAAGATCGAGAGGGAGGCAGGGAATTAGATGACGAGATAAGGTGAAGGAGGATGTGGAGAGAAGAGGTTTGGTGGAAGAAGATGCATTTGAAAGAAGGCATTGGAGAGGGCGCATCAGGCAACCGACCACTTATGATAAGAGGAAGACAAATAATCACATATTTTAATTAGTACCATTATTGACAAGGTTTGCTTGATTTACATAAAGTGAGTATAGGGCCTTGCCTGCAGTTGGGTGTTGAAGAAGACTAAGTGATCTCAACAGACGTCTGGACTCTTCCAAGCAAACAGACACTATTTCACAAAGAGAAAATCAAAACCTCAAGCAAGTTTGCCTTAAAAGATAAAGATTCAACGTAGCTCCTGACATGCAGACAGACAGTCAATATTGCAATAAAGGTGGAATATAACATTTGAAGCAACATCTGCTGACTTCTTAAGCATAATGAACCTGGATAGGGTCTATCAATTGTCCTCGTTCAACTCAAGTTCAGTTTTCTGCATAACTTATAAAGAAGCTACTCATTGAACATTCAGATGTCATCCAGAAATATCTACTGCAAACGAGAGATGAGATACGGATCTAATGTATAACTCCTGTCAAATGGATCTAAATACAAAAGATATCTGAATTATCCGTCCTCTTTTATAATCCAGAGGAGAAACTCCAAACATGGCCTTAACGTCTAGAAAGAGTTAAAAAGACTGCGCTCAAACTCTGCTCAGCTATTATCATTGATTACAACAAAATCAGTGTGAATCATATTCTCCTTTCCATTGCTGTTTTAGTATCAAGAATATCACCTTTTAATCGCTTTCAAAATCCTAATCAATTGTTGTCAATTATGAAAACATTTGGTTGAATTCTTGTGCCAAAAAGTACCTCTACACTAATGACCCAAAACAATAAAGGAGTAAAGACATAACTTCTTTGGTACTCCAAAAATGGGGAAGTTTTGACACGACACAAAAAGGGACAAGGAACGGTTGGTCAGGAGAGGTTTAGCCATGGAGGCTGCCTCTTCTTGACCTGTAAGAAGGTCAAAGGGAGTACAAGAAAACCTAACAATGATATCAGTTTGGGAGAATCGAAGAGAGTGGAGGGAACTCGTTTCACATGTAATCCACATTCAAAATAGTAATCTTGACTGGTCCAGTGTTACGGAAAATAAATAAATGATGGATCTTGAAATATTTCCCTTCAAATTACAACAACCAGGAAAACTGATAATGTGTAAGTGACGAGTGATCGTCCTAATGATGCACACACTATAAGATTACAATGAGACACTTTTGATACAGAGTCTGAGCACAGCACAGGAACTTTGTCTGGTTTACTTATTTTGGAATCTTGAAGGGAATTCGAAAGTTATGTTGTGGTTTTCTCAGAGGGACAAAATGATTGCTTCAAAGTTTTTGAAGTATTGAAAATAACTTTGATATAATCTTCTAGTTCACAAATTTCTGGATCACCATCACTTAAGCCTCGTTTACAAGCATTCATCAGGAAATAACCTGTTTACTAATGGTATGAAGTTTTACCAGACACAAAAAGAGAAAGAAGGATAGCAAGAGCCATGGCTAAAACAAAGGACACTGCCACTCACAAAAACATCCTTGCATATACGGTACCGGTAGTCATGAAAAAAAGGGGCGAACATACAGAAGTTGCATCCATAAGAACTACGAGTGTCCCAAGAAGTCCCCTTCTTGAAATAGATACTCCATCATACAGCACTTTACTATTAGACCATTAAGATAATTGGTCTGTAGAGTTTAGACATAATGCTTTCTGCCATCCCTCCCTTCAATTCTAAGCAATTTCAACTCGGGTCTTCTGATCTACTGAAGCTTTCCGTTGGTCGCCCCCAACACTTTCCAGCTTAATCCTTCTTTACTTCTTTCGTCATATGTCCATTTCAAACTCTGAACATCCACGAAATAAAAAAGAATGGCCACGTGTGGGGAGAAAAAGTCAGATCTCGAAGAACTATGGTAAAGCACAAATAGAAATAATACATACGTCATTGAAATCTCATTGACCGAGACGATTTGAAAATCGTTTAAGTCAATGAAGTGGTTCAAATGGAATAAAGTGGCATAGAACCAATATAACGGCTCAGAACGCAGGGCAGAAAAGGGGCATTAGATTGCAGAGAATGGAGAGAACTCATTCACTTCAATCCCATAGACTTTATAAACCAGACATCTGAAAAAACTCTGATAAGAATTAAATACCTTTTCCATGTACCACAAGACTTGTGAAGGGGTAAATGTACTTTAAATGCTGCTGCAACTTTTCATTGGAGCTTCTCTTCAAATAGACCCTTCCAAGATGCACCTCGTACACTTCCCCTTCGTTGATGCAGCCACCTCCCATCTGACCCGTGGCGACGAAAGGCATCATGCTAGGAGCTTCGCGTTTGGCGTCGTACATCTTTGACGTCATGGCACAAGGTCCTGAAATTGTCAAAAGGAATTTCAGCACGTAATACAGTACAGCAATTCAGTAACATACAATGTATAAAATATAGTAACGTATCAAAACACATACAAAACTAAAGAACTGTATTAGCATAATGCATATCAATATCTTCAGAGAAAACATTTTTAAGAAATTTTTTTTTTCAAGTACAAACTTTTCATTTGTCAATACTTCAGCCTATTCTTATGTCCAATTCAATTTCAGACATTCCCTCTTTCAGTACACCACATTCTCCTGTCCTCTTGGTGAGGGTAGAAGAGACTCTTTAGCTATGGTAAGCAGCTCCTCTAGGAGAAGGACACTCTAAAATCAAATCATTGTTCTGTAGTCTTGGGTAGTGCCATAGCCTCTGTACCATGGCCTTCCACTGTCTTGGATTGGAGTTTTCTTGCTTGAGGATACACTCAGGCATACTGTTCTATCTTATTTCTCTTCCTCTTTTTTTTTTTTAAGTTTTTATGGTTTATATATGAAAGATATAATTCAATGTTGTTACTGTTCATAAAATATTTAATTTAAATTGTTCATTAATTCTCTTGTAGTTTGTTAACTTCCTTTCTTCACTGAGCTATTTTTCCTTGTAGGAGCACTTGGGCTTATAGCATCTTGCTTTTCCAACCAGGGTTATAGCTTAGCTTGTGATAATAATAATAATAATAATAATAATAATAATAATAATAATAATAATAATAATAATAATAATAACAGTTCATGTGCACATATTTTCTTTGCACTTCCACCAGATCATTCATGAAGATCATATTAGACTGTGCGCTCTCTCTCTCTCTCTCTCCCTCTCTCTTTCTCTCTCTCTCTCTCTCTCTCTCTCTCTCTCTCTCTCTCTCTCTCTCTCTCTCTCTCTCTCTCTCTCTCTCTCTCTCTCTCCCTCTCTCTTTCTCTCTCTCTCTCTCTCTCTCTCTCTCCCTCTCTCTTTCTCTCTCTCTCTCTCTCTCTCTCTCTATATATATATATATACTGTATATATATATGTAATACAAACCAACGATCTTTATTATTATTATCATTACTAGCTAAGCTACAACCCTAGTTGAAAAAGTAGGATGCTATAAGCCCTTATAAAAAAAACAGCCCAGTGAGGAAAGAAACAAAAAAACAGGTAGAATCATGTGCCTGAATGTACCCTCCCAAGAAAGTGGAAGACCATGGTACAGAGGCTATGGCCCTACCCAAGACTAGAGAACAATGGTTTGATTTTGGAGTGTCCTTCTCCTAGCGGAGCTGCTTTATCATTACTGTTCTATCTTATTTCTCTTCCTCTTTTTTTTTCTTAAGTTTTTATGGTTTATATATGAAAAATATAATTCAATGTTGTTACTGTTCATAAAATACTTAATTCTACTTGTTCATTAATTCTCTTGCAGTTTGTTAACTTCCTTTCCTCACTGAGCTATTTTTCCTTGTAGGAGCACTTGGGCTTATAGCATCTTGCTTTTCCAACCAGGGTTATAGCTTAGCTTGTAATAATAATAATAATAATATTTTCTTTGCACTTCCACCACATCATTCATGAAGATCATATTAGACTGTGCTCGCTCGCTTGCTCGCTCTCTCTCTCTCTCTCTCTCTCTCTCTCTTTCTCCGGAAAACACAGCATGAACTGTCACATTAAGCGCGCTAACAATGTCAAATGGGTTTTCTTTCGCAATCCATGGCTACAACTGGTACAGCAAATAGGGAGGGGAGGGGAGGGGAAGGGGCAGGGGGAAGCCCCACCCCTCTGACAGGTAGAGCAACCTCCACTTTGACCTTCGGCCTGGGTGCTTGTGGGGGGGGGGGGGGGGGGTTTTGAGGCAGCTCATGAAACTTCAAGGTCTCCGATTTGTAAAGTTAAGAAAAAATACAAATTACTTTAAAATTTGTGATTTGTTCCTACATGTAACACAAACCATCAATCTTTTTTATCAATATCATTACTAGCTAAGCTACAATCCTAGTTGGAAAAGCTGGATACTATAAGCCCTAGGAAAAATAGCCCAGCGAGGAAAAGAAAGAAGAAATGGATAGAATCATGTGTCTGAGTGTACCCTCAAGCAAGAGAACTTTAACCCAAGACAGTGGAAGACCATGGTACAGAGGCTATGGCCCTACCCAAGACTAGAGAACAATGTTTGATTTTGGAGTGTCCTTCTCCTAGCGGAGCTGCTTTATCATTGCTAGTCTCTCTTCTACCTTTACCAAGAGCAAAGTAGCCACTGAACAATTACTGTACAGTGCAGTAGTTAACACCTTGAGTAAAGGAAAAATTTTCAGTTATCTTTGTGTTGTTTGGTGTGTGAAGGAGAATGTGTAAGGAATAGGACAGACTATTTGATGATGTAAGGACTGTTTTAAGTGCTACAAACCATTCTTTAGTCTAGAGAATGAGATGGAAATCCATATTTTCTGTGCATTCGGAATGTATGGCAGACAAGGGCTCCAGTATTTTGAACGTTTTTCATGACAATAACCAGCGAAAACTAAGAAGTTTAAAACATATTATCATCAATGACATGAAACATACGAAGAATTACGGTCTCTTTCAGGAAGTGGGAACCTGTTTCTCCCGATAAAGTCTTCTTTTCGGACTCGTCAGGGGGTTAGACAATCAGAGAAGTCTGACTCAAGGGCGAGATATTAGCCGGATACTCAAGATCACACCCAGAGATTTATTCCCCTTCAAGGATTTAAGTCCAAAGGTGCACCACAGCGTCATCACTGAGAACAAATGCCTTGTCCAAGAGTTAAAGAGAGAAAATCTTAAAGAGCAAGTCTGAAGAGAAGCCAATGCCCAATAGCACGTTTGTGTTCTTCAGCGGCAGGGAATCAAAGTGACTGTGTTGTTTGCGGGCAGAAAGGGGGGCTTTCCCACCACTAGCGAGTATCTACCGGCTACTGCCAACAACTCATTGTAAAAGTTTTTAACTGTTAAGTTCCAGCTATGCTTTAATCAATCTCTAATAAAGAACGAAGGTTTGTAAATGTGTAGGAACATCTATGCGTTTCAAACAGTCGTCCTTATCAAAAAAACATTCAAAACACCATGTACGTACCAGCCTAATTGTATAATTAAATCCCTCTTATAAACTTTGTTGTCCCTGAAAGTGATCATCATAAAAAACCAGTTGCAATAATCACAATGATTAACAATAATGAAACACGGTCTAAACACTGGAGCTTTTGTTTGCCAGGACTTTTGGACACACAGAAAACGTGACTTTCCATCCCATTTTCTATTGTCGTTTGAAGCAGCGTTCATCCTATTGCAAATAAACTCCTTACTTAACCCTTTTACCCCCAAAAGGACGTACTGGTACGTTTCACAAAAGCCATCCCTTTACCCCCATGGACGTACCGGTACGTCCTTGCAAAAAAATGCTATAAATTTTTTTTTCCATATTTTTGATAATTTTTTGAGAAAATTCATGCATTTTCCAAGAGAATGAGACCAACCTGACCTCTCTATGACAAAAATTAAGGCTCTTAGAGCAATTTAAAAAAAATATACTGCAAAATGTGCTGGGAAAAAAATAACCCCCTGGGGGTTAAGGGTTGGAAATTTCCAAATAGCCTGGGGGTAAAAGGGTTAATTGAGCTAATGATGTATGGGTTATATGCTCTGAAATAACCATGACCTCATTGTTCCTTCCTATGTTCTGGCAAACAGAACATGTCTCACTATACGCATCAACCCTGTGGGATGGTATTTGGGTGTTATCAATTATAAAAACTTAGATTTGATTACTTCCATTATCATAACCCAGCAATTCATGGTTAAGGGTTTAAATGAACTTGCTAGTAATTTTCTATTGAAATTTTCTAAATAAAATTGTTATGTGAAAATTTTTGTTAATATAAATATAAAATGAAATCTAAATGTTCTATAACTTAGCGAATTAAACACTTTTCTTTATTAAATTATGTATCTAAATTAACAGTGGATGCCGACAGTAGGCCATGGGATTCAAAATGCTGTATTTAGAGAGATCTATTATATTATGCAAGTTCCAGAGCCTTTGTATATGAGAGGCCAGTTCCTCACACGTTCATTAAAGATGGACGTCAACTAACCTAAACTTTCCCCCCTAACCTAACTCACAAACCATGTCCTTACCTATTTACCTAATGGGGGGGGGGTGGACTGACGCCCCCTATGCCCCCCACCCCCCTTACACTGCCATACTGTAAGGTAGACATAATAATACATACAGGTGGCCGCTTTCATACATACACCCCCAAGTTCCAATGTCCTAATTGATATTGTACTAAACTATAATAAAACTAAAGGGACAAACTATGCAATTTAAATTACAATTGTGAAAATTGAATTCTGGAGTATATTGTGAATTCACAACACAAATTCAATTATTTACACCTTCACATTGCATGAAACAATCAAGCACAAGTCATAACTAAGCAAAGGTGATGTTGAGGACCAATGGACACCACAAATCAAATCTTGCTTGGGGTCACCTTAGGGGCTTCAGCCGGTCCTGTCATAAAATGAACTTGTACATTAGAAAACGTAATTACGTAACTATAAACAGAAATAAAGGGATTCATTTGTAATATTAACTTACTTTTGTAGATAATAAAGGAGGAATTAACGAAGAATTGACGAAAATCGAAGAATTAATTTGCCGGCGATTTGAGCAAGCCGCCATGTTTGTTTACATACATCATCAGCTGATTGAACTTTGAAGAAAATTAAAAGTTATCGTACAATGTCAAAACTAATATACGAAACTCGGTATAGAATTGCTTTTCAATTATAATAATTCTTTTATAAAATGTAAAATATACATATTCTATTAATTTTTCATCAATGAAATATGATGTTTTGTTATTTAGGATTTTGAAACTATTTATCTTACGTCTGACAACGAATTCTTGTTATCGTACAAATGTCAAAACTAATAAACGAAACTTGGTATAGAAATACTTTTGAGTGATAATAATTCTAATATAAAATGTAAAATATACACATTCTATTTCATGATTGTTCAATTATGTAATGTATTTAAGTGATTAGTGGTGTAAAAAAACGAGGCTCAAAAGGCAAATAAAAGTAAACTTATACTGTATGGCTAATAAGAATTTTCAATCATAGTTATATCCAATTATTCCATATAAGATCAGGAATCAAACTCCTATAGATATATTTAGAAAATATCCTTTATTTCAAATGTGCTTGAATACGTAATTCTTGAACAGCTAATTAGCCACTTAGAAGAAATAGAAGCATTATCGAACAGCTAGTTAGCACATAATTAATTATGTTTGTGTGTGTGAGTGTGTGTGTGTTTCTGTGTTAAATAGAAAATCACACAAAACTACTTAAACACATTGACAGTTTTCGCAGTACAAAAATTCATTCAATGTATTTTTCCTCTTCGTAAAAAAAAAGAAAAGAAAAAAAAAGGATCTAACCAAGTTTTAACACCTTTTTCTCCTATCTTTTCTTCTTTGTGGCTTTTCGAAGAGAAGACAGCGGGCTGTCGTAAGTTGATTAAGAGGTGCTCTAAGCCATTAGAGGTCATATTCCTGTGTTGAAGCAACGGGAAATGGACTTTATTGCATGGCTGTGGAGGGTTGAAGTTGGCCTTTTGGGTATGTTTGCTAAGAGATTCGAAATAATAATAATAATAATAATAATGATAATAATTATAATAATAATAATAATAACAATAATAAATAATAATAATAATAATAATAATAATAATAATAATAATAATAATAATAAAAATAATAATAATAAGGAGAGTAATAATGATAAATATACATAATAAAATGATAATAACAATAACAAAAGTATTAACAAAAAAGTTATAAAATCGCGTTACTACTACTACTACTACTAATAATAATAATAATAATAATAATGATAATAATAGTAATAATAATAATATGAGATTAATAATAATAATAATAATAATAATAAACAATAAAATAAAATGAGGATAATGATAATGTAATAATAATAATAATGATAATAATGATAATAATAATAATAATAATAATAATAATAATAATAATAATAATATCAAAATTAAGATTGAAATCACGTGAAAATGTTCTGATTCATCTCCTTTATAAAATATAAGGTTCAGTAATAAACAGTATTTTAAAAGTTTTATTCCACCTGTGATCAGACTGTGGAACTTCATAAGTTCAAACTTATTGCAAATGTTTATATATATGTTACTGTTCTTAAAATATTCTATATTTTTATTCATTATTTCTCATGTATAGTTTATCCATTTCCTTATTTTCTTTCCTCACTGGGCTGTTTTTCACGGTTGGAGCCCTTGGTCTTGTATCATACTGCTTTTCCAATTAGGGTTGTAGCTTGGCTAGTAATAATAGTAATAATGTATAGAATTTATCATAACACTATTTTTCATACCAATAAACTCCCTCTTCTTTGAGCACCATTAGTTCCACTGTACAGAAGGGTCGGCCGCTTGAGTCAACTTTCTCCAGCTACTTCTATTCCTTACATTTTCCCTACTTACTATATGGCCATAGTATATCAGACAAGCTTCCTTAAACCTTCTCTACATTACATATACCACACACACTCTACTCATATCTTGACTCTCCCTCCATTCCAGCAGTGATATTCCAGCATTCCATCTTACCATCCTCATCTTGGTTCTCTCAAAAAGTCCTGCTCTTTCTTCTCAAGTGCCAAAATCTCTGTCTCTCATAATAGTACTGGTTTGATATCGGTCTTATAAATCTTCGTATTGAGTTTTATTGGAATAATCTTGTCTAAAACTACTTCAGTTACTTTCTCTCTCTCTCTCTCTCTCTCTCTCTCTCTCTCTCTCTCTCTCTCTCTCTCTCTCTCTCTCTCTCTCCTCGTTATCATTGTTTTGTTTTAGCACTGTAATATCTTCCAATTTTACCATCTTCATGTCCTCTAATGCTCTTTCCAAAAGAGAGAGAGAGAGAGAGAGAGAGAGAGAGAGAGAGAGAGAGAGAGAGAGAGAGAGAGAGAGAGAGAATAACGCCAAGTATATGATGAAACATGTAAGATCACTTTACTAAAGTGTGTTGACAATAATTCGGATTTACGTACAAGAGAGAGAGAGAGAGAGAGAGAGAGAGAGAGAGAGAGAGAGAGAGAGAGAGAAAGAGAGTGTGTGTGTGTGTGTGTTGGGTCTCGTTGTTGCCAGCAAAAAATTAGGATACGTCTGCAAGAGTATGTGCATATTGCAATGTCAATAATAATAATAATAATAATAATAATAATAATAATAATAATAATAATAATAATGATTACAACCACAACTCCCAAGGAGATTTCCAACAAATTTTAACAATTAAAACAAATGAACAATTGCACGGCTTGAAAGAAAGCTCGCCTCCGTTTCACATAGGATGTTGCAAGGCCCAATTAATGCAATTCCTTAACGAATCTGATATTGTAAAGCTTTTAAAAACTGTGAATTTATTATGAGCGTTGATTGGTTGCAAATGTTTACATGTTGATGTGAAAGGGTGAGATAATTTGATCTCTCTCTCTCTCTCTCTCTCTCTGTAAGTGTACAGTGTGTATGTATGCATATATACATGTATATATAAACAGATATGCACACACACATATTCAACCCTTCGCACCCCCACCTTCTTTCCTAACTACCTCTTAGGGCACCCCTTCTCACCACGGGAGAGACCGAGTAGTTATATGTCTGTCAGTGCCGCAGAGCATGACCAAATATATATATATATATATATATATATATATATATATATATATATATATATATATATATATAATGACGCAGCCTTTGAAACTTAAAATAACTCTGTGGATACATTTGAATGACTACAATGTAAAGGCTAAAGGTTAGTCTGGTTTCAGTTCCAATTTTAACAGAGCAGTAACCTCCCCAGTAAACAGCTTAAACTCACGGGAAGTTTTGGGACTTGATCTGCAGTCTATGCCAGGGATGGGGAACCCTTTTTGGATGAAGGCCATCTTGCAATTCCTCAATGCTCCTTAAGGCCGCATAGAATTTTGTTGGTTATTTTATCCTCCAAGTAATGTATTAGTAATCTAAAGAAAGAGTGACAGGTTTATAAAAATTTAAAGCATTGCATTTTCAAATATTCGAATCAAGTACTTTTCATACAAGTAATCAGTAAATGAATTATGTTGAAAACTAAATTTTGAAATATTTCATTCAAGTTTGGATGGTTTTCAAACTAGCGTAAGTGAACGAATAATGTCGAAAGCATGTCCTTTTCAAATTACTTTAGTTAGGCAATTAGGTTCTTTGTATTGAAGTGATAAGTAAAATAATACTAATCTTTTGGAGAAGATAGCTTATAAATATCAACAATATAACCTTTTCAGATATTTTATATTGGCGAGTAGATACTTTTTATACAATCACATCTCATAAAAATGCAACATCCCAGTAAAATATTGCGTCTGTTTAAACACACTTAGCTGTTTTTATAAAAAAAAATCAATAATTTGCTTTCTAAAGATGTTCAATAAATCCCTAGTGTTTAGCCATCATAGCTGGAACACCATCAGTGCATAACGTATTATAATAAGGAAGTAGAATTTAGTCCTCCTTTATTGAAGTTGTTAAAATGTCTGTTCCTCTTGTCCTTGCGTTAAGGTTACCTAAGGGAAGCTGTTTTTCATACAATCAAAACTCATCAGTGGAAGCACATACGTTAAATCAGTCACTCGTTGCAACTAGCAGTTTTTCCTTGTCAGCTACAACAGCTGCTGCAGCTAACAAGGAAATGGCTAATTGTATTCAGTTAAGATTCATTGAAATCAAGGAAAAATTGCTTCCATTCTAAAGGAAGTACGGTACATCACTGAACACAGTGTGTACATATTTGTATGTGTGTAGATAGATAGATAGATAGATAGATAGATATTTCCATTGACCACAATACAAAATAATCTGAATTTTACAAAAGAATATTTGGTCCAAATTACAAAATTAAATACAATAGATTTTGCACTATATCTTATGCATACTAAATTAATTTCAATTACACATATATTGTACTAAAACTAAAAACAAAACCAATTTAACTATACGCCATCAACAAGTTCCTGTAATTACAAATTTACACATTATAATAATGTTACATCCAATACAAAGAAAGAAGCTCATGTACAATTTTGCATACTACATCATAATCAGTTCTGGTTACTAGCAAGTCCAAAGCTGTGGTAACGTTATACGTCTGCCTGATCTGTAACGAAAGTTCACAATTTTCAATGACATTAGTCTCCGTCTGGACTCCACCGCATGAACACAACCTCTCATCCATTGGCAGACGGCCTCTGCCTCTTCTGTTCCACCGACCTGTCTCAACTACCAATGAATGAGCACTTGACCGCATTCTTGTCCATGATACACGTTCTATTTCATTAAGTCTTAATCGGTTTGTATAAATGTCATGAACGACTAAATCTGGGTTAAAAGTTTTATAGAATACAATCTACTGGAATTGGAGTTCACATTTTCCTTCCTCGATATCATCAGTCTTATCAGAGATAAGGTTTCGTATATACCTCCAAACAGAGTCATTATAGCTCATCACTATTCACATGGCATGAATTAAAGGGTCCTCCTCCATATTATTCCTTTCAAGCCACATCTTTTTCAAGAATTTCCTTTGCCTCGATTGCATTAATGCCCTCATCGGCGGAAGTCCCAGTTCTACCATACATAAGTCATTATTAGTAGTTTTCCTGACCCCCAAAAGTTGTTTAATACACCATTTATATTGCTTTTCGATGGGTTTAATATCACCATTTAGCCATGACTCACGTGAATATAGTATAGTTGACATAATAGCTGTAGAATGATTTCAAACACACAATATTCAGTGTCAAAGCAGAAATATACTTTACATATATTGAAGGCCGTAGAAGGCCGCACTTGATGGTCCAGAAGGCCATATGTGGCCTTGAGGCCGCAGGTTCCCCATCCCTGTAGGTCGCTTACAGCAAACCAACCTAGTATGGGTGGCCCTGACTAGTACAGCTTTGCTGATCATGGCGATACACAAACTCTTTCATCACGTTTAGGTATCCCCTCTCAGAAAGGTATATATATATATATATATATATATATATATATATATATATATATATATATATATATAAGTGATTAAAGTACATAGACGTATGCCGATGAAATTTTGATCATATTTATCAAGAATTTCTATGATCAGGAATAAATGACTTTTTTTCAAAAAATTGTATTATAATAAATACAAAATTTAATAGAGGTCAGATTGCTACTCTGGACTGCAGGGGAGAGGAGAGGCCATCCTGTACCTATATACACTATTTGGATGTCCCCGATTTCCCCAGCAACAACCCCTAAACAACAGCCCCTCCTTTCCCCATCCCTTCCCCACCTCCAGGGCGCACCTTAGCTCAATACGTAGTATGAATTTGCAAGTGACATTTCGTTCTTATTTTGTGCTGCATTCTCTCTCTCTCTCTCTCTCTCTCTCTCTCTCTCTCTCTCTCTCTCTCTCTCTCTCTCGATAATGCAGCGACTATTTAATGCGCTGCCAGCTCATCTAAGAAACATATCAGGAGTGAGCGTAGATGTGTTTAAGAATAAGCTCGATAAATACCTAAGATGCATCCCAGACCATCCAAGACTGGAAGATGCAAAATACACCGGAAGATGCATTAGCAACTCTCTGGTGGATATACGAGGTGCCTCACACGGAGGGACCTGGGGGAACCCAAACATTGAATAAGGCAATAAGGTAATAATGCTCTCATATTATATATATATATATATATATATATATATATATATATATATATATATATATATATATATATATATATACATACTAAGGTCTACATTACAGCTCTACTCTCTGACTTGTTTAACAACTTATGACTCTCGAGTGAGAATATGTAAACAAAACTCGTACACATACATACAAAAACTACTGCAATACAAAAGTAAGAAGAATCACATCCTAACTATAGGGCAATTAATGAATGATTAAATCCTTCATAATATTCGATACTACACTTTTAAACTATGTCCAAACACGTTCTATCAATGCAATACTGTGCAACATTACTCTTCATATCCGTAGCCCATATAGTATTACAGTACAAAATACATAACAGTGCCCATGAATGAATTCAGTGTGTTTGAAGTCGAAGCTATCATTAAAAAACTCAAGAGATGGAAAGCCCCTGGGTGCGATGGAATAACTGCTGATATGATATTGGCTGAAAATGAAGTGACACAGAGACTACTTATGAGATTATTTTACAGAATGTGGCAGGAATGTGTGATGAATGGGAGCTAGGATTGTTGGTGAAAATAGCAGAGGCATCACACTTAAGTCAGTTGCCATGAAACTATTTAATATGCTCATTCTACACAGGCTAGAGAGAAAGATTGATCAAGAGCTGAAAGATGAACAAGCGGGATTTATAAAAGGTAGAAGTTGTACTGACCAAATTTTCATTTTATGACATGTTGTACCAGCCAAGTTTATGGAGAGTCCTACATTAATATATATATATATATATATATATATATATATATATATATATATATATATATATATATATATATATATATATATATATATATATATATATATATATATATACAGATTGTGATTCAGATCATTACATGGTGACAGCAAAAATACGTATAAAACTAACAACAAAGAAAAAGAATGGAGGGCAAACATCTAAGATAGCTACTGAGAAACTGAAGGAAGGGGAAACAAGATTACAATATCAGGTTGAAGTAGAGAACAGATTTGCAGCTTTGGAGGTGGATGATGATGTGAGTTGGGACCAAGTAAAGCCTATAGTGCTGGGAGCAGCAGAGAGAACTGTTGGTAGGGTGGGACGACGAAGGGGAGGACGATGGTTTGATGAGGAATGCAGAGAGGCCGCCCAAAGAAGAAGAGAAACAAGATTAAAATGGATAGAGAATAGAGGAAATGCAGAGAGGAGAAGGATATATACAGAGGCAAGAAATGAGGCATGCAGCACTAACAGAAGGAAGAAAAGAATGCTGATCAATAGAGAGCTGGAAGAGATTGAGAGCAATAGCAGACTGGGAAATGTGAGGGCCGAGTTCCATGGAATAAATAAAATCAGGAAGGGATACCAGGCCAGACAAGGAATGGTGCGCAGTAGAAATGGCGATCTTTTAGTAGAGAGTGGGGAAATTGAGGAGAGATGGGTAGAACATTTTAGAACTTTGCTAAATAGAACAGCACCACCTGAACAACCTGCGGAGAATGAAGAAATTTTATTAGGAGAAGATGAAGAGGATCCAACCATAGAGGAAATTCTGGAAATAATAAAACACTTAAAGAATAATAAGTCTGCTGGCCGTGACGAAATTAGTGCAGAACTACTGAAATATGGAGGAAGACAGCTACAAGAAGCAATGGCAAATATAGTGATTGGAATTTGGAGAAGGGAAGAAATGCCTGAGGAGTGGGAGGAGGGACTGTTTGTGCCAATTCACAAGAAAGGTGATAGAACTGAATGTGGGAATTATAGAGGCATTTGTCTCTTAACTGTTGGATATAAGATTGTAGCTAAACTATTATATAATAGACTGAAGAGACATAGTGAGACCATATTAGGAGATTACCAAGCAGGGTTTAGAGCGTCTAGATCAACCATAGACCAAATATTTATTGTAAGGCAGATCCTGGAGAAGTACTGGGAATATGATAAAGAGTCCTGGCATGCCTTTATAGATTTTAAACAGGCATATGACAGTATCCAACGAGAGGCGCTATGGAGAATACTTAGAGAGTTCAGAATACCAGAGAAACTTATACGCCTAATAAAAATGTGTTATAGAAATATGAGAGGCAGAGTACGGATTGGAGGGGAAGTAACAGATCCCTTTGAAGTTGATAGTGGTTTAAAGCAAGGATGTGCACTGTCTACGATTCTTTTTAACCTAGTGCTGGAATGGGTCATGAGACAAACACCACAGGGTAATGGAGTACACCTTGGGGGTACTATGTGTGATAGATTAGCTTATGCTGATGATATTGACTTTTGTGGTGAAAGTATCCAAGAAATTGATAGAAAAATAAGAATTTTTAGAGAAGTTGCAAATCGAGTTGGCCTGGAAATAAATGAGTCTAAAACCAAAATCTTGAAAGTTTCAAGGCAAGAGAGGATACTGGGTAACATCAGGTGTGGAAACATGGAGTTGGAAGCTGTTGAGAGTTTCAAATACCTTGGCTCAACAGTTACAGTTGAAAATAGAGTAGAGGAAGAGGTCAAATTAAGAATAGCAGTGGCAGCCAGATGTGGTTGGGCTTTAGCCAAAGTTCTCAACAGCAATATCTTATCAAGGAGAACAAAGGTGAACACCTATACAACTATTATTAGACCCGTGTTAACGTATGGCTGTGAAACCTGGAGGCTGACAAGGGATCTGGAACGAAGGTTGGAAGTGTTTGAAAACGGAATCTTGAGAAGGATATGTGGACCGGTCTTTGATGTGGAGATGGGGCAATGGAGAAGAAGGCATAACAATGAACTGAGAGAAATGACAGAAGTACCCCTGATAACAAGCACAATTATGGCACAGAGACTGAGGTGGGCAGGACATGTGGCCAGAACCGATGAGGATAGACTGATAAGCCAGATTACTAGAGGACAACCAGAGGGCAGATGACCTCCAGGAAGACCCCGTATGAGATGGTCGGATAATATAAAAAGGGACATGACAAAGCTTGGAGTGGATGATCCAGGGGATTGGTGGGATTTTGCGCAGGACCGTGGTCGTTGGAAGCTTCTTGTAGCGGCGGCAAAGAGCCATGGAGGCCCGCAGCCAGTGGAGTGAGTGTGTGAGTGAGTGAGTATATATATATACATACTAAGGTCTAAATTACAGCTCTACTCTCTGACTTGTTTAACAACTTGTGACTCTCTAGTGAGAATATGTAAACAAAACTCGTACACATACATACAAAAATTACTGCAATACAAAAGTAAGAAGAATCACATCCTAACTTTAGGGCAATTAATGAATGATTAAATCCTTCATAACATTCGCTACTACACTTTTAAACTCTGTCCAAACACGTTCTATCAATGCAATACTGTGCAACATTACTCTTCATATCTGTAGCCCATATAGTATTACAGTACAAAATACATAACAGTGCCCATGAATGAATTCAGTGTGTTTGAAGTCGAAGCTATCATTAAAAAACTCAAGAGATGGAAAGCCCCTGGGTGCGATGGAATAACTGCTGATATGATATTGGCTGAAAATGAAGTGACACAGAGACTACTTATGAGATTATTTTACAGAATGTGGCAGGGATGTGTGATGAATGGGAGCTAGGATTGTTGGTGAAAATAGCAGAGGCATCACACTTAAGTCAGTTGCCATGAAACTATTTAATATGCTCATTCTACACAGGCTAGAGAGAAAGATTGATCAAGAGCTGAAAGATGAACAAGCGGGATTTATAAAAGGTAGAAGTTGTACTGACCAAATTTTCATTTTATGACATGTTGTACCAGCCAAGTTTATGGAGAGTCCTACATTAATATGGAGTTCCTCTTAAATATGTAAATTTTATGAAGCATAGTAAGTGCAAAATTAATGTTAGTGGAGTCCTATCAATTGAATTTCCAGTAGACAGTGGAGTACTCCAAGGGAATGTGTTGTTACCTGTGTTGTTTATCCTCCTTATGGATTTTGTAATGCATAAAACAGTTGGAGATGGTGGAGAAGGATTGGACTGGATTAGTAATAGAAAATTGGAGTACTCTGCTGATCACTGGAAATTCATTTGATAAGACTCCATTAACATTAACTTTGGACTTGCTATGCCCAGGAACAGACTTAATCAAATTTATATATTTAAGAGGAATTCCATAATAACGTAGGACTCTCCACAAAATTGGCCGGTGCACAATATCAAAGGCTTTTTCATAGTCCACAAATGCCATCAAAAGGGGATTTCTATATTCTACGCATAGATTTAGTAGGTTTGAGAACAAAGCCCTCAGAAGGATATTAGGAGTAAACTGGCAGGACAGGATTAGAAATGAAACTATAAGAGAGATTACTTGTGTGCCATATGCAGATGAGATAATATTCAGGGGTAGATGGAGATGTTTTGGGAATGCTCTTCGCACTCTCCAAGAGAGATTAGTTCATCAAACATTCAGCTGGGCTCCACAAGTCACTAGAAGAGTTAGAAGACCCAGGCCTACATGGTTGAGGACTATGAAACGCGATGTAGATGATGAATGGAGAAGTATTGAATTGAAACCTCAAGAGAGACACGACTGGCGAAATCTAACTGACGCCCTTCGCGTTAATAGGCGTAGGAGGAGATGATGATGATGATGATGATGATGATGCATATATATGTATAAATATGCATATGTATACTGTATATATGAATATAAGTAGATATTTACATACATGTGTGTATAGAGTATGTATGTATGTATGTATATATAAATATATATATATATATATATATATATATATACGTATGTATGTATATATATATGTATATATACATATATATATATATATATATATATATATATATACATTATATATATATCATTGTAAATCCGTGTATACACGCATGTATGTATATATATATATATATATATATATATATATTATATATACATACATACATGCATATATATGCAGATTTACACTGTTATATATATGTATATGTATATATATATAAATATATATATATATATTTATATATATATATATATATATATATATATATATATATATATATATATATGAAGAGAGAGAGAGAGAGAGAGAGAGAGAGAGAGAGAGAGAGAGAGAGAGAGAGAGAGAGAAGCGGCATAAACTAGGAACGAAAATGACAGATAGGTGGGGAAAGGGGAGGGGGTGCGGGAGTGAGAGTTCTCGAGTCGGCCTCGGTTCTCGGCGGGTGGGGGGGGGGGAATCAGGGATATCCAATTGGTATTTAAGGTCCAGGATAAGCTCATCCCAGCAGTCCTCCCGAATCACAAGCACTCTTGTGGTGGTGTCCTTCAGATCTACTCTGCGTCCTCCGTCGTCTCCTTCTACAGGACCCAAGACATTGTTGTGAGTTGGACTTGGTCTCTTTGATAGTCAGTCATTCTCTGGGGACTGAGATGTTTCTATTGCCAGCTCGCCTTTCATGAGTTGATGAGAACAAAACTTTAGAAAAGACCCATTTCTAAAAGTGAAATATTCTTTCATACAATTTGTACTGATATTAATATGGGGGCATTACTGTTTCTAATAATTATAGTGAGTTATATTTGAAATTACTCCTTTCTTTTATATGTCTACTGAGAAATGGTCTCGAAGCTGTTTCAGAATGACGTTAAGATTGTTCACAGTTTTACCTGACTGAACTGTGATCAATCTCTTTTCAGACCACATGTATTTCAATGTAAAAAGAGAAGGAGAGTTGAACAAGTTCTAAAACTAATATATATATAATTAATCAGTCTCTCTCTCTCTCTCTCTCTCTCTCTCTCTCTCTCTCTCTCTCTCTCTCTCTACAGGTCGTCATTGAAACCCTCTCCGTCAGCCATGTTCCAGAGAACATTGATCCTGGTGGCAATTTCAGCTGCCTTTGCATCAGGGTTTCCGCCTCCAAGTAAGTAAACAAAGAGGTTGAAAGAGCTTTGTGAAATTGTGCTGTGTCTGAGTTCTCATTTCTGAAGTTGTTTACTGATGTTTGCTTTGCTCATTTAGTTTATGTTAAATTTTCCTTTCCTTTCAGTTTCACCGTGTGACCCAATTACTGAGAAACTACAAAGGGCGCTTAGTCCCAAGGATCCACACACGTTCCCCAATATCTCCAATGTCGATTATATTCATTACAGAGACATGTAAGCTATGAATAACAAAAGAGGACGTGAATTCAACATTAAAAACATTTTGTGACATTTTATTACGAAGTGAGCATTGTCATTTCTTCTAACCTGAAGTTGATTTTTTATTTTTCTTTCAGGTACAAATTTGACTTCTCTAACCTGACATTAAAAAGCTTTTCCAATGTTAACTGCACCTCCTTCCATGATTTTGAGCAAGAAAGCGTGGTAAGGAAGCATTATAAAATCTTCATACTTTGTTACCTAATTTTGTGTTATTCTGAAAACAACTAAACAAAACAATTAATTGTTTGTGGCTCGTTTGATTTTGTATATTGTTTCTTTAACAAGAAGAAATGAATCATTTGTCTTCTTCCTAATTCTCATCTACTTCTAATTAATTAATACCACACGAATTCTCTGTCTCTACGAATAATTCCTGATCTTTATAGGCAACACTGACCTTCGAAGGACCATCTTTGGGATTCTTAACCCATGATGCCGTAATACGTTCTAATAAATCAGGTTTTTCTAATCCACTAAAAACCAGCTTTGAGTGAGTATTTCTAAAACCTACTTTACCCGTATATTACCTGTCCCTCCTGTAGCATTGTTGAACAAAAATTCTTGTCGAATTTGAACATTAAGATATAAAAGATTAGTCAATTACCGTTAACAATGTTTTTTTTCTACTGTCAGTTTGCGGCTGGCTGATTATACTCTGGAGATGTCGTTCGTAATTGACAGTTACAGGTCGTATCCCTTCAGTCTCTGCATCTCCAGAGATTCTCTCGGAATGACCTTCTATGCTGAAAGAATATGGGTAAGTGCCCCCTTTTCTCTTCCTCAATTAAGTCCCTTATATGGTCAACTCTTATTATTCAGTTCAGTCATCACTTGCGTGTTTATAAGAACTAAATACAATGGAGAAAATGTTGATCTAACAAAACAAAACAAAAAAAATATGAATGATTGGACAGTATCGTGAAATTGGTGTTATGAATGTGATTTCCACCATGTCTATTTGTATCTTTCCTCATAGATCACCTTAATCAGTCTAGAAGTGATTTGGGAGCTGACTGAACATCCAGATGCAGTGTTGGAGGCTATAAATCTTTACCTTCCTCGCTTTGCGAACAACTTTACCACAACACTTAACGATATACTTTGCAGCGAACCCATTTCTTCCTTAACGACATGGGAATATTTCAAAAACCTGTTTTCCGGGTAGTAGGTCTAGGGACTGCTGGCAGAGGCTAAGAAGAAGAAGCCCCTCTTACATGTACCGCAGTTCCATGAAGAAGAAAGAGGAATTGTACTCTTGATACTAACATTCAGATATGTCCAATTCATTAGCAATAGATCATCATATTTTCTTTTTCTGTGATTTTATTAGATTGAATTTAGAAAGCTTATTATTATGCAATAACCATTTGCTTTATATCTGCTTATATAGAAATTATAACACCTTTGTTTTTTAAATACCCAAACATTTTTGAAACAAAAATAATGAAATGTTTAGAAACAACAATTTGTCACATCAATACTATCAAATAAAATAATTGGTTAATTTTGGTCTTCATATCCTTATGATTCTTGATAATGAGGGAAATTTAAAACTATAATTGTACAACATATCGATTTATATAAATCTATCCATGAATGATGTGTTGGATAAATATCTTTATTGATATATATATATATATATATATATATATATATAATATTAATGATTATTTTTATACGGGTCTATTATTCTTAAACTTATTTTATCTGGAG